>NW_026945566.1:522867-525367 GCF_034702125.1 Engraulis encrasicolus | reverse complement strand
ATTGTTTTCGGCCTCTCTAATTAGATGGTAAGCCCTGCATGGGAGTTTAGAACTCCCCCAGTGGTTTGCTGATTAAAAGCAGAATGGAAATGCTGGGTTTTTTGTTGGTTAAACGTGTTTCAGGCTGCCACATGTTCTGTCTGACCCCAGCAGGACTGCTGCATAATGGGCTGGAGGGAAGAGCCACCCAAACCCATCTGCAGAGATGTCCTCACTGTAGCCTAGTTAAACAGTCTAGTTAAGCAAACACACATAGCCTAAATACACATAGCCTACACACACGCACGCACACATGCACGCACGCACGCACACACTCATGCACGCACGCACACTGAGGATATTGCTATCCATACATAATTATACTGTCATTTCTCCCGTCCCTTCTAGTATCACGTGATGTGCCCTTCCTTTCTTCTCTCCTTCTGTCTGCTTTTAGTGTAAAATATAACCTTTTAACATCCTATGCATGAAAGGGGAAAATAAGGGGGGATATTATATTTGCGAATCTTGCCATTAAAATAAAGGATGGTCTCTTAAAGATGAATACCACATTTTTAGCAGGTGATTTTATCTCTTGGGATGCTTGTGTGGGTGTTTACGAGCACTACACACATTTGAGTGCATGTGTGTGTGTGTGTGTACCTGTGTGCGTGTGTATGTGTGTGTTTACAGTGTGTGCCTGCACGCACACTAGCTTGCATGTTGGTGACATGGCAGGGCACAGGGTGATGCCTGAAGTTTAGCTGACGAACTGACTGCGTCAGAATCGCTTCCACAGTGCCGACTCATCACACACACTGACAGGACTCAGCAAAGGGGTCTAGGATGATGAAGGGATCGACAGAAGGAGGGAGGGAAGGGAAGGGAATGAAATCATCCCACGGAAGAGAGAAAAGGGAACACCTCAAAGGGGGGCTGAACCCTCAAGACATCAAAAGCTGGGGGAACAACATTGCTGCCCTTCATCATAGCTTGTCAGGGGCCGGGAGACCGCTGGGAGGTGAAACTTTCCCTGCTCTGTAACTGTTTATTTGTCACTTCCTCATGTCCTGCCGCTGCCTGCCCGCCCGCCTGACGTGCATCACCCTCAATGATTTACGATCTCGTTTAATCAGCCGCTCGGTGCACGGCGCTAGACACATTTCCTCTCCTGTTCAGAAAATTCCCCCCAGGCTCATACCTGTGCACCCCATCTCCTTGTATACCCCTCTCCCCGTCAACCACCCCCTCTGCCTACCCTCTGTGTATACTAACACCAATGCAAGTCATGGCCCAACTGGAAAACATTTGTCTGAAAAAAACAAAAATAACACAAAGATGAAATACACTTCTATTATGATTATCAGTTCCTGCCTGTAGACAGTCAAGAGGGAGATGCCACGCCACTCCTATTGCCTCTGTCAGTTTTATTGAGGCCATTTGTTTGATGGTCTGGCCACCGTGGGAGTTCAGGGGTGTTTTAGGGGAATGGAAAAAGTGAGAGGCAAAAAGGGAGGAGAAATATAGAAAAAAAGAACATGGAGAAATAGAAGAGGAGAATGAGGAGGTGTGGGAGGATTGAGGTGGATGGAGGGGGAAAAACTGCTGAGTGTAAATTTTGGTGGTGGTGACTGTCAGAGTTGTGTGCAGTGTGGGGCTGGTCCCCTTGGGCCTGGAGCATGTCTGTCTGTCTGCCTGTCTGTCTTACGGGTCCCTCAGGTGTGTCTGTGGCCTCAAAGAGGACCGATGGTGCTGCTGCTCTTTGTCCTGCCCTCGGGGGCCCCGGCCAATCAGCTGTCAGCACCAGCAGGTGTCCTGCTGGGGAGACGTCCTGCATTTTGCCTCCTCTCCCCCCTGGCAAAGACAGCCTCTAATGTCCCATCCTCCCCCGCTGTCCTGAGAGCTCACTAACTCATTCTCTCTCTCTCTCTCTCTCTCTCTCTCTCTCTCTCTCTCTCTCTCTCTCTCTCTCTCTCTCTCTCTCTCTCTCTCTCTCTCTCTCTCTCTCTCTCTCTCTCTCGTATGTCTCTCTGCCTCTGAAACTCCCCCCCCTCTCTCGTTTTCTGTCTGTCTGTCTGTCTGTCTGTCTGTCTGTCTGTCTGTCTGTCCGTCTCTCTCTCTCTCTCTCTCTCTCTCTCTCTCTCTCTCTCGTATGTCTTTCTGCCTCTCTGAAACGCTCCCCCTCTCTGTTTCTCTTGTTCTCTCTCCCTCTCTGCATCTCTCTATCTGTCCATCCCTGCATTTCTCTCTCTCTGTACCCTGTCCCTGTCCACAGGACAACTCTGTGCCCATTTAGCATGCAGGGGAGAAGTCTCCCTTATGCAAAGAGTTTTAGAGTTAGGATCATTATTTTCTATGAGTTAATAATTCAGGGCAGACATATTTCATAGCACAGATGCGGTTGAAAGACACTGATTGAATCAAAGGCCTTTTTAGTCTTGTGCACATCAGCACTGCAGGGAGGATGGAGCGGGTTCGGGAGGTTGAGATGGGGGCTTTGGTGGTTGTGTTGGTGGTGGTG
>NW_026945566.1:482867-517867 GCF_034702125.1 Engraulis encrasicolus | reverse complement strand
CCTGCCCGATCCGTTCCCTTTGCACACTGCACATGCGCAGTATGACGTATACGGAAGGGAAATTGCCTGATCTGTTCCGCTAATTTTTTACTTTGTCGTTTTAAGTGTTTATTTTGCAGGATGAAGTTTGAGTTTTAAACTATCTGTTTTATAATAATACAGGCCGTCACAGAAACGCTAAATAAGGTCACCAACTGGTCAGTTAACCAACTAACTATTCAGAGCACAATAACATGTTATTTACAGCGACAAACGGCATTTGATGTGAAACAACGATATAAAGTAAAGGTATAATATAAATATATAACATCTCTCTTTGTGTTAATGTTCTGGCGGCTGCAAAATAAACATTTAAAACGTGAAAGTCATTAGGGAACGCATCAGGCAGGCGGAACGCGTTGGGCACCTACAAGCAGGGACAGAATCCATTACCCAGGCCCTGGCAGGACCTGCTGTGGCTGAGCAAAGGCTCCACAGCCTCCTTCATGGTCTCTCTCTTTCTCCTCCTCCTTCTCCGCTCGCTGAAGGGTGGCATCCATGATTAGAGCAATGGCTGCACCAGGGAGCAGGGACAGCATCCATTACCCAAGCCTGGGCAGGACCTGCTGTGGCTGAGCAAAGGCTCCACAGCCTCCTTCATGGTCTCTCTCTTTCTCCTCCTCCTTCTCCGCTCGCTGAAGGGTGGCATCCATGATTAGAGCAATGGCCGCACCAGGGAGCAGGGACAGCATCCATTACCCAGAACCTGCTGTGGCTGAGCAAAGGCTCCACAGCCTCCTTCATGGTCTCTCTCTTCCTCCTCCTCCTCCTCCTCTGCTCGCTTCATCTCCTCACCTTTTCGTTAAGCGCGAGACCAGCCATCGGATCTTGATGCGAAGCAAAGATCTCGTTAGTGCTTCAGAGGGCTGAGGAAAATCGTCTCCCCTTTCCTCAGATCACACAGCATCGCTGGGTTGGAGTTGATCAAAGGAAATTATGTATGTCAGACATAGGGAAAGGGGAAAAATGTGGGCTTGTGTACAGTCAGCGTGGTCCTATCGATTCAAAGTTTGCAGAGAAGCTGCACTTTAGTTTAAGCCCCGACTCTAAGGTCAGTCAGAGACACGCTCTCGGCCGTAAGCTTTGAATGGCATCATAAGATCCTGGTCATGTCCGCCCACTCATCATTCACCACAAGCTGTGGAAAATCGCTTATATTTACATCTCTCCGGCATCTTTCATCGTATGCAATATATTCTTCTCCTTTGCCTCACCCCTCTTTGCTATTCTCTCCTCCCATACCCTCTTCCCCCCTCTTCCATTGTTTAAACCACAACTCTGCAACCTGCAGATATAGTCATGGGTATTCAGATGTAGGCTACTTAGCGAGAAACTCTGCAAAACAAAACAATGTGTTCTGTCACACAAAGCGCAGCGGTGTCTATTTGAGTCACACGCCTGCTAAAACAAAGATGCTCCTAAATCAACTGCATTGTATGTGCTGGCACAGGGGCTGGTGGGGTTGTTTTTGTGGAGCATGTGTGTTTGTGCGTGTTTGTGTGTGTGTGCGTGCGTGCGTGAGTGCGTGAGTCTATGTGTGTGCGTGTGTGTATTTGTGTATTTGTGTGTATATGTGTGGGTGCCTGCCTGTCCGCTTGTCTCTCTGCCTGCGTGCGCGTGCATGTTAGTTGCCAGGCATGTAATCTGCATGAGGGATACTGGCAGGCTGAGGTGGAGAGGGATCGCTCAGTCCCTGTGCCCATTGTAAACAAGCCTGTCATGTGGGCTGTGGTTCTTGACTGAAAACTGCTTACACATCTGTCTCAATATGCCATCTTTGTGTTTCTATTTCATTCTGTCATATGGTCTATATATACCTGTGGGTTATTTTGTTTTTGTATACTGTATCTAAAAAGAGAAAGGATGAGTATGTGAGAGAAAGGGTTTGTCCTGCTTGATAGTAATGTTTGCCTTTGATGATTTGCTAAATTTGTTTCGCCCTTTGCATTATATGGTCTTCTTCTCTTTTTGAGTGTTTGTGTTTGTGTGTTTATGCGAGTGTGCATGCACAGATGTTTATACTTGTTTGATGTGTGTGTGTGTGTGTGTGTGCTTGAGAGAGGAGACAGTGTCAAAGCCAAAGGTAGAGAGGGAGGGATGAGAGAGAGAGAGAGAGAGAGAGAGAGAGACCACTGGCTCTCACAGATCTCCATGGTCCAGTGGAGCAGTTGCGTAGGGGAGAAAAGGGTGACAGATCTGGGACAGCTTAGTGCCTCTGAGTGACAAAGACATAGCTGGCCGAGGTTCGGTGGGCCTCCACGGAGCAAACCTACTTTGAAGTGCTGTAATTGTTTCTAATCGCCATGCGACTGTAGCAGGTCCAATTTCACGCCGGCTGCCGCACTCTGCCAATCCCGCGGAGAGCAGCCATGGGCCGGGAGGGGCCCTTAGGGGCCAGGGGCAGCCGTCCAGACACCCTCCCTCTGAATCCACCGCACCATAGCACAGAAAAACGGCTGCAGAACAATTGTGATAAATGGGGACTTTTAACCTCGTTTTTTTCCCCTTCTTTTCCTCTTTTCTTATACAGTTTGACCCTTCTCAGACTGCTGAAGCATATACTTTTGTGTATATTGGTATTTAGTTCTCTCATTCTCTGTGTTTACATTTCATATACGCTCTATATAGCAAAGGACTGACATTTCCCTTTCGTTTTCACACCCTCCCCTTCCCTCCCCTTCTCTGTATGGAGCAGATCAGATAGCCCAGAACCCCAGGACCATAGTGTGCCCGATGATTGACGTCATCGACCATAATCACTTCGGCTACGAGGCCCAGGCAGGCGATGCCATGCGGGGTGCTTTCGACTGGGAGATGTACTACAAGCGCATCCCCATCCCCCCTGAACTGCAGCGGACGGACCCCAGTGACCCCTACGAGTGAGTAATAATATTATTAATAATAATACATTGGTTTTATATAGTGCTTTTCAAGACACTCAAAGACACTTTACAGACCTGATGCGATGCCTGAACGAATCTGATGACGCACAGAGGCGAAAAGCGTTCGCTCTGAATAAATGAGCTAAAAGTCAAATGAGTGTGTGGTATTTTTTTTTCTTTTGAAACACTTTACAAACCTTTTACCATCAAAAAACAAAACACATGGTGAACACAAAGACATAACAAAGACTCAACAAATGTACAACAACAAAATAGACGGGAGTGGAAGGTTAAGTCCAGTGAATTCTAGTGGTGATATGGAGCTGTACGCTGTGGTGGAGTGGTTAGCAGACCAACGATGTGAGCGGAGATGGAATGACATGGGGAACACAAAAATCCAGAGCTTCCTATCATGGTAGCGAGTTCGGTTGCTGGAAGTAGCTGGAACACACAGGTGAGTTTCAAACCTGAGAAGTGTAACGGACGGAGCCATGGAGACGCTGACAGAGGCAGGTGGCAGCTGTGTAGCTTAAGGGCCAAAACATACCAAGGCGGAACGGAACGGTCGCGGGACGAACGCGGTCTTTCTGCTTAGTTTCGGCCGGCGTGTTTTTCTCTGCCTTTCACACTGACAGCGTCAGCGTGCACGGCCAGTCCTGTTCAAAACCCTCCCCACAGCCAAAGCTAACATGCTACTTTGCCATTCATTTGAATGAGACACCGCCGTTCGCCGGCGTGAAAAATACGCTCGAGTTCTGTTTCCCAAATGCAGCACTGAACGCTCGACTACCGCCGGTTGGTTGTGTAAGGACAGATATGTTTCAATGTATTCACCGACGCCGGTAAAAAACGCGGCCGTTCCGCGACGCTTTACCGCCCTGGTGTGTAAGACCCCTAACGCCATGTCCGCGGAGACAGTGAGGCACGCAGGAGGAGACGGCATGGGAGTGGTGGTAACAGAGTACTGTAGCACAGTGTTTCCCAACCAGGGGTACGGGTACCACTAGGGGTACGCGAGCACACTGCAGGGGGTACGTGGAAAAATTAACAAATGCATGGGGAATAGTCACATTGGCATATAGAGCATGACTGAGGGGTACTCATCTTAGGACAAAAAGGCTTAGGGGGTACACAAGACAAAAAAGGTTGGGAAACACTGCTGTAGCACACGGAGGAAGAACACATTTACTGCATTACTTGGCACAACACCCTGTGTACGTTATACCGTCATCAATTCAGGGGTGTGTTTCTTGAAAGCATAGTTAGCCAGTTAGCAACTTGGACAGTTGCCAGTAGGAAATTGCATTACAAACAACAAAGTAGCTAACGTAGGTTTCGAGAAATGCACCCCTGACCGTCACACACATCACATCATCACAAGGCTCCATTACTCTCTGTGTGACACTTACCTCAACATCAGCATGCGTGACATCGTAACTCACGAGGCAGGACACCATAATTAAGATAGATATATGAGGCCGAGTCGTCTGACTGCCGCGTTTAACTCACGAGGTGCTTTCATATCATTCATTTTCACTTTGTGCATCATTTCTTTATAATCTGCCATCCTCAGCCGTTGCTGCTGGTTTAAATGCAGTCTCCTTGTTAATCAGGTTGTTGTTATAGTATTTAGCACAGTCATACATATCTATACATCGACTAGGATCTTGAACATGAATAAATCAATAGGCACACTGGCCATAACATCAATACTCAGAAGCATGTTTGTTTATGTGGTTATTTTATTTACAGCATGCTTCATCTCAGAGTAATTGAACTGTGTCAGACTCTACTGCAGAAGAGGACAAGAGGGACACAGCAATTTAATACAAGATTAAGAGGCAGATGTCACTTTACCATGAATTACACTCACACACATGAAATACACTCACACACCTACCCCCACAAACATGCAAGTACACACTCATGCGCATGCATGCACACACACACACATAAACACGTGCGCACACACTCACGCACATTTGTACACACGCACACGCATGCACGCACACACACACACACACACACACACACACACACACACACACACACACACACACACACACACACACACACACACACACACACACACACACACACACACACCTCTCTTTTCACAGTGACCTTGTCTACTTTAGTCATGCTGTAACCTTGGCTGGGAAGTGACCACTAACCTCCCTGATCTCCACACCAGCAGGCATCACTGCACAGCATAACGTGCGTGCGTGCGTGCGTGAGTGCGTGCGTGTGTCCGTGCGTCTCTGTGCGTGCGCATGTGTGTGTGTGTGTGTGTGTGCGTGCATGCACACATGTGCATGAGTATGTGTGTGTGTATGTGTATTTGTCTTACCCATTCTTGGGCGTTAGAAAAAGGGCTGGCTGATATGCAGCTCTGCTGTTTCAGCTCCCAGGGCTCCCATGGAGAGTGTTCGCTGCTTAACCTGCCGCACGTGCTCAAAGGGCAGCTCATTAGCTGCACGCCACACTAAAGAAAGGCCCGCCGTATGAAATGTCAGCTACGCCTGTGACCTCTAGATAAGTGTGTCTGCAGAGAGACATTGAGAGCCCAGAGAATGCGCTGTGAGGTCAGGACGCGTTTCATCAAACACACACAGGCACACGCCGGAGCTCACACATGCAAGCACACACATGCGTGCAGGCATACACACACACACACCCACATGCAGCCCAACCTTAGTATCTTTGTGGGGCCCTCCCATTCATATTAACCATAACAATAGCTAAAGAATGCTAAAACTGTGTCCAAACCAAAACAATCCCTAACCCTAACCTGTCAGTGGGAAAATGTTTTTACACTTTTAGATCTACCAGTAACAACAAAACTACCCCAGCAAAAGGGGTCAAAACATGTGGGGTCCAGGATTTGGGCCCCACATGGAGCGAGGGCCTCAGCATGTGGGTGTGCTCCAATAGCAGTGGCCTCACGAAGGTAGATTGGTGTAGTGCACAGACACACACACACGCATGCACACGCACACACACACTTAAACTCATACTGTACATTCACTCATATATATGCACATATGATTGCCACTTTGTCCTTCGGTGAAGGCCGAGGCAGAGGGCATGACACACCAAACTTGGGAGATGGAGGATGTGAGTGAAGGAAGGAGAGCAAAGACTGTAGATAAAGAGAGAGAGAGAGAGAGAGAGAGAGAGAGAGAGAGAGAAAGAGAGAAAGAGAGAGGGGCAGATAAAAATATAGTCGGAGAGTAAGACAGAGAGTAAAAGAAAGAGAGTAAGAGGATGAGAGAGAATGACAGCGAGAGAGAAAACCAAAGACAGCAAGACAGAGTGAAGAAGAGAAAGTGAGAAAGAGCGAGAGAGAGGACAGAAGAGGACGGTTGTCTTCACCCCGCCAACCGCTGAGGCAGAGGCAGCAGAGCGGGGCGGTGTCATGACGCCTGGTGCAGGGATGCTGTTCTCATTAGTAGGCCTTATCCCCCCTCAGGGCTCACATCCACACATCCTCCCAGCACTCTCTCTCTCTCTCTTTCTCTCTGGCCATAAGACTCCTCTCCTCTCTCCTCTCTCCTCTCTCCTCTCTCCTCTACGCTCCCTCTTGTCCTCAGCCTCACCCCTCCTCACTCTTCATCCTCACTCCCTCTCCTCTACACTCCTTCTTCTCCTCACTCTTGTCCTCAGCCTCACCCCTCCTCACTCCTCCTCCTCTCTCCTCCTCCTCCTCACTCCTCCTCCTCCTCCTCCTCCTCCTCCTCATCCCTCCTCCTCATCCTCACTCCTCCTCCTCCACACTCCTTCTCCTCCACACTCTTGCACTCAGCAGTCCCAGCTCAGGGGAGTGAGAGTGAGGAGTGGAGATGGGCAGAGGGGTAGAGGAGTGAAGGAGTGGAGGAGAGGAGGGTGGAGGAGTGGAGGGGGAGGGGTGGAGGGGTAGAGGAGTGGAGGAGGAGGAGTGGAGGGGTAGAGGAGTGGAGGAGGAGGAGTGGAGGGGTAGAGGAGTGGAGGAGGAGGAGGAGGAGGAGGAGGAGGGGTGGAGGAGTGGAGGAGTGGAGAGAAGGTTGGAGGATGTGTGTGTTGGGCAGTGGTGGTGGTGGTGGTTGGGGGGTTAGTATAGGGAGGGTGTGGGGGAGACATCACGGATGATCTGAGGGGTGGATATGAGGGCGGCAGTGGTGAGCTGCTGCTGCTGCTGCTGCTGCTGCTGCTGCTGCTGCTGCTGCTGTTGCTGCTGCTGCTGTTGCTGCTGCTGCTGCTGCTGCTGCTGCTGCTGCTGCTGCTGCTGCTGCTGCTGATATGGCGCTCGGCGGGGCTGGGGGGCCCGGGGGCTCTGGGCTCGTCTCAGGCCGATGGCTTTTGGCTCGGACTCACAGGAACATGGGGCAGCAGGGCTGATATTAGGAGGGATATGGAGGCCAGAGATAGCAGCCCTGGGTTTTATCTATTTATTTATGTATTTACCAGTATATATTTATTTAAGTATTTACTTATTTGTTTATTTGTCTGCGCTGCCCATATATGTGCTTTGGTGTGTGTGTGTGTGTGTGTGTGTGTGTGTGTGTGTGTGTGTGTGTGTGTGTGTGTGTGTTTTAAGTCCTGAGGAACTGGGATGCTGTAACCTTTAGTTAGAGAGAACCAGTGCATAGACTATCATTCACAGACCACAGCATGTTGTTGACAAACACTCCGGCTGTTTTCTCTTCCCCTCTGGCATATCTGTGTGTCTGCATGATTTAATGTGATTCTGCGTGTGCATGTGCACGTGTGCTTGTGTGCGTGTGCTTGGGTGCATGTGTGTGTGTGTGCATGCGCGCACATGGGCATGTGTGTGTGCATGTTCATCGATGTGCATGTGTATTTCTGAGCACTCACGGCTTCCTGATTTCTTGGCAGGCTGTACTTTGAAGAGAGTAGCATCTCTACCTGATAGCGTATCAGCCAAGTGGGGATGCACGTTTTCTGCCAGAAAAATCCTACATCCATAATGAGACATAACGTAGTAGCAGTTCGGAAATGTATTTCTTCAGTTTATCCTTCTGTTTTTTTTAATCTCCTTTACCCTAACCACCCCCTTCCGTTTTCCATGACTATGTTCGAATCTCTCACTCCTTTCCTTCTCTCTCTCTCTCTCTCTCTCTCTCTCTCTCTCTCTCTCTCTCTCTCTCTCTCTCTCTCTCTCTCTCTCTCTCTCCCTCTGTGTTCATACTCCACAATCAGCCCCCTCACAGGCTGTGGATCTGCAGGTGGGCGCTGGCTGGCCATGCAGCCCACTCACATGCAGGTTGGCCAGAGGGATTCATAAAGCTCTGAGTGCGCTCTCATAAAACGTTAAATATTCTCAACTGCCGCCATCTGTCATGTGGGGCCCCAGCAGAGAGCAGGCGCATTTAAAAGTGCTAATATCCCCCCCAGTGCTGTTTGGAGGCGTCCAATAAGGCGAGCAGTGAGGGAGAACGCCGTAGCCGTGGCCGTCAGAGGTCCTGTCCAGAATACTTAAGAGCTGAGCTGAAAAGTATCCTAGCGGACGTGTTCATAAGTGTCCGTGGGCTTCCTCCAATATTGCATGCTGTATCAAATTCCCCATCCAAGGCCCAGTCGGTTAAGTTCTCCTAAAATCTGGCGGGGTAGTATTACTTTCATCTAAACTCCTCAAATATGTGCTTGTATCGCATGTCTCAATAATATATATCACCAAGTATGATATTGCGCCATAAATTCTATCAAATGTTTCACGTTACATAAACTCCTTAAATAGTGTTACTCTAGATCCCTCAGTGGTTTAATTCCAGGAAGAAGATAATTGAACCCATAAATCCCAAGGACTCCAGAGTCCTTCCACCTGATATTAAACTGAATACATTTTGGGAGAATTGAATGGAGTCAGTTTCACTTCATTTATAAACTAGACAAGAACTGACGAATTAGCCGTCCTGATTCCTGTGGGTAAATCCTTTGTGATTTTCAAAGGGAAGCCGAAGCTCATGTCTATATAGCTAACGTTTAACTAAAGTGAAAAAGACGTGTTTTTGGGGGATGAGATAAGGGTGACAAAAGCCCTGTGTTTCGGCCTGTCATCGCCCGCTGCTCCGCTAAGTGAACACACAAAGGCCTCTGGCCAGATGCTGAGGGCCAATTCAGCTTTCAGACCTGGCTGTCCTCCATCCCCCTATTCCACACACGTAGTCAACGTGTGGGAGAGATATCTCAATCAGTCTGCTGGAACCGGAGATGCTCTCTCTCTTCTCTCTCTCTCTCTCTCTCTCTCTCTCTCTCCCACACACACACACACACACACACACACACACACACACACACACACACACACACACACACACACACACACACACACACACACACACACACACACACACACTGCACCTTTCATACACACCCGCATTCACTTTCTTTTACCTCTCCCTTTTGTGTTTGCAGTGTTTTTTGTCCATTTCTCAAAAGACAGGGGAAGGGGAAAACAAGAATGAAAGAAATGGGTGAGGAAAAATCGAAGCCATGGGGAAAAAAGAAAACACTTCACAAAATCAATAAAAAGCCCAGTATTCCTCATACTCCCCAGTAATAGTGACTGAATACCAGGAGACATTTCTCATTAAAGCAGAGTCTCAGAGGAAGATTAGGAGTAATAGACGTACAGGGGCATCTAAAGCATGGGAAGGAACCAGAATATCCTGCAGAACTGCTGTTTCACCTCACTGAGGAGGGCAAGTAACCTCAACATCAAAATCAAGGAGGATAGCCAAAGGAGTACATGTGTAGGTGTGCATTCTTATTGTGTATGTGTGTTTGTGTGCATCTTTGTACATCTTTGTATGTGTATGGGTGTGTGTGTGCATGCATGCATACTACTATGTACTCCATGTAATGTACTCTATGTATTGTACTCTATCTATCTATCTATCTATCTATCTATCTATCTATCTATCTATCTATCTATCTATCTATCTATCTATCTATCTATCTATCTATCTATCTATCTATCTATCTATCTATCTATCTATCTATCTATCTATCTATCTATCTGAAAAACTCATTCAACCACAATGTGACAGTGCAGCAGCCAGTGCTGAGAATGTCATCCACCTAGATGTCCTGTCAAAAGCAGCAGCCCAATGCAGCACTGTCATTGCCCTCGGGACTGATCAGTTAGTGACAGCTGTGAAAATCCTCCCAGACTCTGCAGCTTTAGAAAGCCTTAGCTATTGCTGAGCTGTTCCTTTCCTGCCCCACTGGTCAGCCCAGGTGTGTGTGTGTGCACGCCTGAGGGTCTTTGTATATGAGGAGAGAGACAGAAAGTGTGTGTGCGTGTGTGCGTGCGTGGGTGCATGCATGTGTGTGTGTGTGTGTGGCCGTGACCCCATTTTCATCCACTGGCCTTGTCAGTTGCATGCGTACACGTACACGTAACTCTCTGCTCTTTCCCAATGGACCGAGGCAGAGCTTAAGCACCTGTGGATGAGGTGAGGCTTGTTCTGTAAAAGCTTTGAAACCGTGCGACTGAAAGGCCACATTTCTCCTATATATCCTGTCGGGCAAAGCGACACGTGCTCAAGCGCTCTGCTCAAGCACCAGAACATCTAAAGAAATCTTGTGTCGACCTTTAGGTCACACAGATATACACACATGCATAGACATACAGTAGGCGGTTCTAGAAGGGGGGCAGGGGGGGCCTTGGCCCCTGTAGAATTGCTGCTGTCCCCTGTTGTGACCCCTGTACCAAACAGCCAATGGTCAATATTATTTTTTTACTAAAATATCTAAATATAAAATATATAAAATTGATTATTTTACCTGTTTTGTCCTTAAATTGACACTGTGCAGGAAATGGACAAAAAAGGTAGTGCAACTATGCTGTTCATTGAAACTGGGCTGCCTATTGCCAAATTTGATCTTTTCATGAAAGTTTACTAAGTAATAGACTAATATTTTCTTGTATGGCCCAAGTACAGTCATTTTTGCAGCTAAAAATAGCTATTTCTGGAAATTCAAAATGGCGGACCATGGAGAAGATCCCCCTTTTCATGTATGAAAAGTGCAATTTTTCCAGTCATAATGAATACTTAGAATTTGATGGTGGTGGTAAGTATTCATGAAAAAGGTAACATTAGTGAATGGGTAGCATGAATTCTGGAAATAAGCTACTAAAAATCTTGCACAGTGTACCTTTAAATGTGCCCCCCTAAAAACACATTGGGCCTACCTCGGCCCCCCTGGCAATTTTGGTCTCGGACCGCCACTGTGCATAGACACAGATCCATGTACACTACACACCCACGTGCCTGGACGGACATACAGAGTTGTAATGGGTACCAACAGAAAAGTGCAGCATTACATTCCTGGCAATGTCTTTGCTGAGGTGGCAGAGGAGGAATGTCTGGTATGATCCCCTTCTAATGAGCATCACCCACCATCAACTACATGCCCAACAAGATCCTGACAGCATTTGAAAGCCTCTCTCCCCTTCTCTCTGTCTCTCTCTCTCTCTCTCTCTCTCTCTCTCTCTCTCTCTCTCTCTCTTTCTCTCCCTCGCTGTCTCGCTGTGTGTGTGTGTGTGTGTGTGTGTGTGTGTGTGTGTGTGTGTGTGTGTGTGTGTGTGTGTGTGTGTGGGCGTGGGCGTGCGTGTGTGTGTGTGTCACCCTCTTTCTCCTTCCTACTCCTCCATTTCTATCACTCCATCTCCACATTGCCCTTCTCTCTCTCCATGGCTGCTGTCTTTCACTTACTATTTTAATGGTGCAGCATGGCTTGTCTGTCTGGCTGCCAGAGCACCTCACACATTCTCATGCGTGAAGCACGCCCGGCTAAGATGCCTTAATATAGATCTTACCGCCTGTTACAAGATGAAAGAGGCCCCACTATCTGGATCAGAGCTCATTTGTGGAATGACTGATCCAGAGAGAAGGCTAAGATTTTTCACTCTCCCTCCGAGACAGTCAGAGGAGGAAAGAGAGAGAGAGAGAATTCCTCTCTTCTGAGAAGGAGGAGAGCGAGAGAGAGAGAGAAGGCAGCAGTGAGAAAGAGATGAGTAGAGAAACGGAGAAGATGGAGAGAGAGAGCAGAGTGAGTGAGTCAGAGAACCGTGTAGGCGCATTAATGAAACGCAGGCAGGATACGCCTGCTGGCTTGGACTTCTTTTTTCTTCAGGCATTACCTTCCAGGTTAAATGACATTACAATCCCTGGGCACCATCACCCCACGTCACCTCCCCAACACCCCCCTCAGCCTTTAGCCCCAGCCCAGCTCTCACCACCCTGACCCGCAAGCAACCTGCCCTGCCCTGGCACCCCCATCCGCCACATCCTCAGACCCACATCGCCCCCTATTGACCAGGCACAGAACTAACCCTATAGCACCTGCTTTGGGTTGGCTCTTGCTCGCACGGCCCGACCGACCGGTGACCATCAAGTCAATTGCGGAGAGGATTAAGGCTTAAACCATATCCATACATTATGATACTTACTGGCCCTCCATTCATTAATGTGTGCCTGTGGTATAATGAGGTCACATTGGCTTGTGCGTTTGGCAGCACACATGTTCTGTGGAGAGGCTGGGCTGAGCAGGCCCGCCGACATGGTGGGGTGGGACAAATGGGTATGTTATCCCGGACCCATTGAGATAGGGTGCCCAGAATTAGGTCCCCATTACATTGTATGTATTAGATAGGGGGGCCTTTCAGATGACTTTGTCCTGGGCCCAGAAAAAGCTGTCAGCAGCCCTGGGGCTGAGTAATGATGGTGCGGCCATGTCGGTGTGTGTGTGTGTGTGTGTGTGTGTGTGTGTGTGTGTGTGTGTGTGTGTGTGTGTGTGTGTGTGTGTGTGTGTGTGTGTGTGTGTGTGTGTGTGTGTGTGTGTGTGTGTGTGTGTGTGTACAGTGGCCTAGCTCTAATAATGATTCATATATGTGCCTTCCTTTTTTCATGCATGTGCCCTTGTCTTGCTGCACATGCATGGGTTTCTCGCGGGGCTAATGGGATTTCACAGGAGCCATGATGAATGACAACTGGGAATACGCTCGGCTTCGCAACCTATACTTCTGGTCTTCTTTGTTTCCTCATTTTCTTCAGGCCTGTCTCGCATGACATACACACATGTGCAAATATACATGCGTTTGTGTGTGTGTGTGTGTGTGTGTGTGTGTGTGTGTGTGTGTGTGTGTGTGTGTGTGTGTGTGTGTGTGTGTGTGTGTGTGTGTGTGTGTGTGTGTGTGTGTGTGTGTGTGTGTGTGTGTGTGTGTGTGTGTGTGTGTGTGTGTGTGTGACACACATTCAACACAACACACACTCATTCTATGTGGACTGTATGTTGATAAATAAACATATAAATATACAGTAGATGGGTATTACGGATGTATCTACATACACACACAGTCATCCCTTGTTTCCTCTCTCTATCTCTCTTTTCTTCACTCTCTTCCCCTTGCTCACTCTCCTTTTTCCTTTCTCCTTTCTTCTGACTTTCTCTCTCTCTCTCTCTCTCTCTCTCTCTCTCTCTCTCTCCTCCGGCTCTTCTTTGTTGGCACTGTCTGACCTTGGCTGCATGTATGTGCATTGCAAATGATTCCCTCCACAAATCTCTTTCTAATCCCCTTCCTCCTCCTCTCCTCCTGCCCCTTCTGCCCAAACACCCCTACCCTTCCACCTCCCCCCTCCCCCTTCTTCCCCTTCCCGTTTGCAGGTGAATTGAACTGTTTAATATTACCGTTCCACCTCTAGATGAAGAGCACGTTGGCTGCTCCCGAGCTCTCCCTCTGGCGGCACTGGGCACTGCCAGTGGGAACATCTTCTCTCTTCACTGTACTGCGGAGAAGGGAAATATGCCTGGCACATTTTTTTCTCCTCCTTCCTGGCGTTCTAAAGCAAATTCTGGATTTATATTTATGGAAATGACTCGGGAAGGGGAGTGCGAGGAAGGTGTAATGATTGTAAACGAATGAGCTGCCAGCTCATGTGTGTACCAACTAGAGATGTCCGATATTGGCTTTTTTGCCGATATCCGATATGCCGATATTGTCCAACTCTCAATTTTCGATTCCGATATCGGCCGATACCGATGTCGATATATGTGGGTTATTTTTCTTCAAACAAATTTTAGGTAACATTACACATCTCCTGTTGTGGAACAAAATATGCTTAATTTTATTGTAACGCCCCACTAGATGCATTCTCGAATGCAACAAAGCTTTCCAAATATTAACATCGTCTGTGCAAAATAGAAAAATAATTAAGGAGAAAAGTGTACAGTAATTCAAGCATTATTATATCTTATATTTTGATAGGTCAAAAATCCGATACCGATATTGACCGATAGCCTATTACATTTTTATGTATTATCGGGCCGATAATATCAGTGGGCCGATATTATCGGACGTGTCTAGTACCAACCCACTACCCACTTACCCCTCTACCCACATCCTCCACAATGCAGCACCCCCCACTACCACCACCACCACCACCACCACCCGCATTCCAGCTGAGGCATTTAAGCTGGGTAAATGTTGTATTTGTTAGGAAGTTAATTGGATTTTGCCGGCTCATCTCTTGAATGCAAATTGTGATTGGCATCTGTGCCTGCCTTAGGTGCTGCTGGCAGGGCCTACAGAAGAACATACTGACTGATCGGGACGGGCAGCAATGGGAGATGCTGGTAGAGGTTATTTGGAGAACTTTACTTGTAGCCATCACCGAGGATATAAATGACTGTGAAACAAGGACATAAAGAGTGCATACTATATGTATGTGTGTCTGTGTTGTGTCTATGTTCAGTTTGTGTTTGTGTGTGTGTGTGTGCGTGTGTGCGTGTGTTTGTTTGTGTGTATTTTTACGTGTTTGTTTTAGTGTACCATTATCTCTGTCTTTGCCTATGGGTCTGTGTTTTTGTGTATTACTGTAAAATGCTCTGACGGAGACGGAGAGACACAAAATAGACCAGATCTTCAAGAAAGCAAAGTGTTTAACTGGGCTTTAAACAGACCTCCCTCTGGCAGTAGGAGATTGGCAAGACATTAAAGCTGCTCACTCACTCACTGCATCTCAACCACCGCCACTCTCTCTCCCCGGGCTCCATAATAATTCCAGCAGTGTTTACCAAATCTCCTCAGACAGTTAGCCTTTTGAGAGGAATGCCTGCGAGATTAGCCTGAATGGAGGTGTGCATAGACAAGCTGACAGGCTTGTCAGCACATAGAGGTGTCTGCAAACCCACCACACCACCACCACCACCACCTCCACCCCACCACCTCCCACCCCGTGCCCCATGAGGTTGATGTCCCTCAGGGACGGCAACAGCAGGGGAGAGGGAGGCGCGGATGCTGCACGAACCGGCTGATGGATGTCGTTTCAGCACCGGCTTGGAATGAGAGCGAGGCATACAAATGAGATTAAAATGGGAGGTCTTAGGCTGGCGAGTTTGCCCCTCTTGTGTCTAAAGTAGAACTCCTGAAAAAAAGATCATACAGCAGCAACATCTCAGCTCTATATATGTGGGGCTGTGATAACTGGTATATCTTTTTTTCTCTTTAACAGCACACGTGTATTTGGAACACCTTGCCTCAGAGACAGTCTCACCCCCACCCCCTCCCCGCAACCCTTTCTCCCCCAAGGGGGAGAGGGCTCTGACCTTGGCTCACATGCTCCACTGGCTCAGAACACTCCTTATGAGTGACACCCTGTTTCCCTCAGCTAACCACCCTCCACTTTCTCTTTCTCTCTTTCTCTCTCTACCCTTGTTTTTCCTTCTTTTGTCTTTCTATCTTTCTCTCTCTCTCTCTCTCTCTCTCTCTCTCTCTCTCTCTCTCTCTCTCTCTCTCTATCCACTCATCTCTTTTTCTCCCACCTATCGTCCCATCCCCTTGCCTCTCCCTCTAACCTCCCCATCTCTCTAACCCCCTACTGCTCTATCTATCCCTCCATCTTGCCTATTACTCTGTCTCACTCTCTCTCCTCCTCCATTTCTCTTCCCCTCCTTTGACTCTGCCATCGACCTGCACTTCCCCATAGATTCCTTTCTAATTAACAGTCAATAGTGCGACCGGTCTCCCACTCTGCTCAGCTTTGTTATATTTATTAGGCTGTTCTCTTTAGCCGACCCCATTCCCCTGCCTTTTCACAGAGGCTTACTCTCGCAGACAAAGAGACAGGTTTGATTAAGATAGCCCAGACCCTGTTAACATGCTGTGGTTTTATGAGAGCATAATTCACTTGCCAAAACGGTCCTTGGACACACACACCTTATCTTCTTGGAAGTGGGCAAGCAACAAAGTGGGAGACCAGCGGATAGTTTTGTCTCTCCCGGCAACTCGGGATGACGGCTACTCTTGAGATTGGGTCAGGGACCCCTGGAAACCCACGGCCCGGGCTGATTTACATCCTGCTCAGTGTCTAATCAGACTCCGCTGACCAAAGAGCACTTGTGAACCAATGGATAAGGAGGGCAGGGGTACCGGCAGCTAACTAAGGACTAAATTACCCTGTAGAGAAGAACAAGGAGAAAGTAATGACTGTCTGTGTGTGTGTGTGTGTGTGTGTGTGTGTGTGTGTGTGTGTGTGTGTGTGTGTGTGTGTGTGTGTGTGTGTGTGTGTGTGTGTGTGTGTGTGTGTGTGTGTGTGTGTGTGTGTGTGTGTGTGTGTGTGTGTGTGTGTGTGTGTGTGTGTGTGTGTGTGTGTGTGTGTGTGTGTGTTTAGGGTTGGGAAGGTTGGGTCATCAGTTTCTCTTTCATCTTGCCTATCTCCTCCATCCTGCGGTCCTTTCATCTCTCACCTGGCCCCTGCCATCTCCAACTCTGCACCTGAGCACAGCAATATTATTGCCTGTTTGGGAGAGGACCTGCTGTTATTGGCAGCAGCTGAGCGGGTATAGCGGAGAAAGAGAGGAACGTAATCTCAGCACTGAAGTGCTTGTTCCTTCATTAGTTGCCTTAATTGAGTGGACTGCAATATTTCAGTGCCTTATTAAATTGGAAGGGAAGCAGGCCACAGGGTATTACACAAGAGCAAATTGATTTTGGCGCCCTCCAGTCCTGCTGGTCTTCCTTTTACTCTCTCCCTCTCTCTTCCGCCACCCCCTCCTGCTGTGCTATAGGTGCAAGAGTTTTGGTATTTGCTTATTTTTAATTTTTTTTTTTTGCTTTTATTCACTTTTACCGTATAGGTAAACAGACCCAGGCATGTTGTATATGTTTTTAGGTATCAGCATGATACATGTTATTTGTCTGTTGTTGTAGACATTTCCCAGTTCAAGTCTTGGATAAGTATGTGCCTGCTGAATCAAACCACCCACGCAAACAAGCAAACAAAAATCAATGTATTTCAGCATCATGAACCTTGGAGTGCCAACTTGTGTTGTGATGTGGTTTTATAAATGCTGATGTATCTGTCAAACGAGACAATGTTGCTTGACCTTGGATGTATTCAAGAGAAGGGAAATAATGACACTTGAACCAGATCCAGCCAAAACAATCAGATACGTAGTCTAAGAAGATGTGAGATGAAAAACAAAAAAATGAATATCCATTTGGGAATTTATTCAGCTACATTGACAGCATGAAAAGCATGGTATTGCACAGTGAACTGTTGGAAGTATCAACATTGACCTGAAAAGTACTGCACATTTAAATATTTGTATTAAACTAATGTAGTTCAAGACATCCTGAGCCTGGGCCTTATTTTATTACCTCACAAATTTCAATGTTTGAATTGCTCAAAGTAACTAGAAGAACTTCACTACTCCTACCAGGCAGCCTCCCACAATACTGCAGACCGCGGTGTAGTCAGATTGCACCTACTGTAGGGAAACCCCATACCCACACAGGAGACATCCTATACTACAGAGCCTTAGTTCTTCATCGGCTATCGTAACAACAGCAGTTATTTGAATGACTCAGACATGTTATTTCATAAGGCTGACACCATTTCCAAACCTATCAAGTCTGTCCCCCCCTTCCATTTCACTGCCAGAACGCAGAAGCATACGTCCCCATGGATTAAACGGATTCCACTACACGCACAATGTGGCAGAGGCACTGGAGCACATCTGTGTGAGGTCTGAGGAAACAAGCCTTGAAAGAAGCTATGAAATAACAATGCTTACAGGTTTGGGCAGCAGCAGGAGCTCTAGGGAGAATTAGAGGAGGCACGGAGAGCAGATTAAAACCGCATTAGCAGCAGCTGTTGGGTACTTTTTCTTTTTTACAGTTATTGCGCTCGACTGTCTACTCTGCAATCTCCGCAGACTTTAATCTCAACAGAATGAGCATAGGGAGCATATGGTGGGAATTCCGGCATTGCTCATTGGGATTATTGTGTGCCATTGTGCACGTCCCTGGAGTTTGATAGAGTGTGTAAACTTTGTGTAAGCTGTTAAATCCTTTCTATGAATATCACAGTGCTAAATTTGAATGTAGTTAAATAAGTGTTCATGACTTCCTAGTTTTGAAACATTTTCAGCAAGTTAATGTCAAAACAGCTAATGTTTTATCTCTCTCTCTCTCTCTCTCTCTCTCTCTCTCTCTCTCTCTCTCTCTCTCTCTCTCTCTCTCTCTCTCTCTCTCTCTCTCTCTCTCCATTTCAGGTCTCCAGTAATGGCTGGAGGTCTGTTTGCAGTCAATAGGCAGTGGTTCTGGGAGCTGGGCGGCTATGACACTGGCCTGGAGATTTGGGGTGGAGAGCAGTATGAGATTTCTTTCAAGGTAAGTTATGTCTATTTCTGCTTCAATCAGGCAATAATTCAGTTAACTCCCACCACATTATTTCCTCATTATTTTGCAGTCAAACCTCCCTGCATGAACTGGAATAGGAGCAAAAGAATTGCAGCCTTCTCAGTTTATGAAAATGTATTTTTAAGTATCCATGATTCATATGACAGTATCCATTATCCATTATCCAGTATCCATCCATATGCCAGTATCCACCTGAACGTGCCAATCTGACACCCTGCCATTTATCTCTATTGGTTTTAAACTGTTCAGCGTTTGCAATTGCCACACATATGTCCACAGTGCAACACTGGCTGTTTTTTATTCAATCCAGTTAATCCACAGCCTGTTGTCTCTCACCATTTGTCTTCCCCATTCTTTCTCTGAAATATGTTTCCCCGGGTCCCTATGGAGTTATTTGTCCTCCATCTGTTGCCTTCTGAGAAACTGGAATGACTCCCTAGAGATGGCCAGATCTCCTTCCCTCAATCTTTTTTTTCTCTCTGCTTTTTCATTTCTTGCCCACTGACTACCATCCTGAAAAATGCCTTGCACGGGCCATAAGATGTTTCTGTGTTAAAGTAAAGGAAGGAAAAGTAAAGTGATTGGCCTTCGGAGGGATGCTAAATAGTAGTAGTGACAAGGACTGAATTATCAAGTCTGCCAGTCACCTGGTCTCGGCCACTGATCAGATTTTCCACACAGAGCCCCCAGTTAAAACCAATTATGGTTATGTTGTAGCTGCTGCTGAGGCCTATAATTTCTACCTTGGTCACCTGAGTTTACGCCACACATTTCAGAGTCAAAGGTCAATCAAGCTGAACTTATGCCACAAATACACCTACCACGACAAGAGCGCGGCGAGCGACGGAAGTAATTGACTTTGTATTGAGTCGCGCGACATAAGCGACTCTGGAGACTTAGACTAGACTACTGTAGTCGCTACAATCTCGCGTATCGCTCTGTCGCTTGAATCGCATGGCGCCTGGTCTATTCGCGCGGTTAGACTGGGATACTACGGAGCAGTTGTGATTCTGGGCATGGAAATGTAACACCTAACACACTCCTTTGATGCTGGGGAAGGGCCACTGACACCTTTGGCTGGGTCCACGATGGACTCATCCAAATGCCCCCCACTCAATACTTACTGTACAATCTAATAAGAACCAAATTCTGGGCCCGGGACAACGGACCCCTTTGTTCCCCCCTGTTGGCTTCCCTCTGGGGAGACAGTTAAAAGCAAGGGAGGCGCTGGGTGCAGCGGGACGACTCCTGCGTGTTATCTGGAAGTGCCTTTACAAGAACGGCATCCCTTCCTTCCCCCACCTGTCTTTGAATAGAAGCCTTGCGATCAACAGAAATAGCTCTTCAGATTGACACCATAATGCAGAGTGCAATCACAGGTGAATTCACAATTGCTCTGCTGGCAGAAGTGACAGCCAAAGTGACAGCTTGAAAGCATTATCTGTCAGCGCAGGTGTAAGAAATAAAGAGACAAATATGTGCAGACGTTACCTTTAGAAAAAAGTCATACATTGTGTAGCATGGCTTTAGTGAGACTTAGGTATGTTTTTTTTCTTCAGTATGGGCTTAGTTATGCTCCATTTCATACAATTGGGACGCTCAAAGAAATATATATTATGCACTTTGTCTGCAGATAATATACCAGTTTCTCAGTTTCTCTACATTGCGCTCCGAAGATAAAAAAGTAAAGATGTTTGAAACTAACTTATATGACCTCACTTGTTATTTTTTCCCTCTTTTGCCTGGCCGTTCATCCTTTGTGGAATAGATCTGCAGGCCTCCTTTTTTGTCTTTTTTTTCAGTCAGGCCATTTCCGAGACAGTCTATCCACATAATGATCACACTTGTGAAGTGAGTTTGCTCTTTGACCCCGGGTGCAGTTAGAATGGAGGGTTTGAGCCGTTTGATATGCAGGAGCGTGGAGTGCAAGTCCTCACGCTCTCAGTGGGGGGATGAGAACAGAAAGAGACAGAGAAAGAAAGTGCAAGAGAGAGAGAAAGAAATACAGAGAGTGAGAGAGAGAGAGAGAGAGAGAGAGAGAGAGAGAGAGAGAGTGAAAGAGCGAGAGAAAGAGAAGGCAAAGAAAGAGTGAAGAGACACTTGAGAGACCATGGCATGCCTAAAGGAGTGCTGAAAATCCATCCTGACCGACGCACCTCCCCCTGTATGTCACCAGCATCTCAATGACGGCAGACACTTCTACCAAACAAACAAACATCACACAACCACACACTTCAAAGGGTGTTTGTATGTGAAAGTGTGTCTTTGTGGGTGTGGGTGTGGGTCTAGGTGGGTGTGTATGTGAGTGAACGTATGTGTGTTGGTGGTTGTGCGCATGTGCCAGTATGTGTTTCTCTGAGCTTGAAGGAGAAAAAGGGAGGATGAGAGGTTGTACGCATGTGTTTGAAAAAGTGCTTCTGAAAGCACCCATAAAATCTACTTTTCTCCATCTCTGCTTTGCTCCTTCGGTGGGCCATTCGTTTGAAGAGGAAGAGAGAAGATGTGGAAGCACTGCACAACACAACACTTTTGTCCAATTCTGCTGTCAGACAAGCAGGAGGTGCACGAAATTGGAGCATGTGGAGTGTGCGTGTGTGCGTGTGTGTGTGTGTGTGTGTGTGTGTGTGTGTGTGTGTGTGTGTGTGTGTGTGTGTGTGTGTGTGTGTGTGTGTGTGTGTGTGTGTGTGTGTGTGTGTGTGTGTGTGTGTGTGTGTGTGTGTGTGTGTGTGTGTGTGTGTGTGTGTGTGTGTGTGTGTGTGTGTGTGTGTGTGTGTGTGTGCATACAGTTATTACGCAGCCACACAGACAAGACTGTGTCTGATTGTCTGAACACAGGTCACACAATCAGGCAGCCTCCCAGTAGTGCGTCAGTCAGCCACACATCCCCACAGAGGCAGCCCGGTCCACAACAATACATAGAAACATTACCTCCACTGGCACCCAGCCTAGTATCTCATCACCTCTGCTCCATCTCATGCATCATATTTTCATATTTACATCCCAAGGCAAGGCAAGGCAAGTTTATTTGTATAGCGCATTTCATACACAGGTGCAACTCGATGTGCTTCACAAAATTAACAAATGCAAAAAGAAAGGAAACAGGGAAGAAAGAAGGAAATAAATTAGAGTCAAAGAACATTTAAAACATTAAGATAAAACATAAGGTAAAATGATAATAATAATAATGAAATTAAAAATAAAATAAACATAAAAATAAAAAATAAGAATTTAAGCTAGGGGAAAGCATCTGAGAACAGCTTTGTCTTAGATTTAAAGCTATCAATAGTGGGTGCATTTTTTACGTCATCTGGAAGCTGGTTCCAAAGCTTTGAAGCATAGAAGCTAAAGGCTGCCTCTCCACAATTTGTTTTGACTTTTGGAATCACTAGCAAATTCTTCTCTGTTGACCTTAGTGACCTGGTTGGTGCAAACAGCTGAAACATATCCAGTAGATATGTGAGTCCCATTCCCATGATTTAAACACAAGTAGTATTGCCTTAAAATCAATTCTGTAGCATACTGGGAGCCAATGCAGCGATCTTAAAATTGGAGTAATGTGGTCGAACTTCCTTGTTTTTGTAAGAACCCTTGCTGCTGCATTTTGTACAAGTTGAAGCTGTTTGATGGTCGTTTTGGGGAGGCCTGTAAAAAGACTGTTACAGTAGGCCTAATCAACCTTACTAGAAATGAAGGCATGTATTAGCTTCTCCAGACCATGTTTAGACATAAGGCCCCTACATTTAGAGACATTTTTAATGTGATAAAATGCAGACTTAGTAATAGCTTTCATGTGACTGTTGAAGTTTAGGTCACTGTCAATGAGGACCCCACGATTTTTAACTGTATCCCTTGCTTTCAGTCCCTTCGTTTCAAGTATAGTAGCAATCCCAGCCTTCAGAGTAATCTGTTCATCAAAGGTCAATATATGTATCTCTCACTCTCAATACTGTCCCCCTATCTCTCTCGCTGTCTTTTTCAGTCTCTTTCTGCCTCTCTCTCTCTCTCTCTCTCTCTCTCTCTCTCTCTCTCTCTCTATCCATCTCCTTATCTTGCACACATTCAATGTATATTTCTCTATCTCCCTTTTCTGTGTGTGTGTGTGTGTGTGTGTGTGTGTGTGTGTGTGTGTGTGTGTGTGTGTGTGTGTGTGTGTGTGTGTGTGTGTGTGTGTGTGTGTGTGTGTGTGTGTGTGTGTGTGTGTGTGTGTGTGTGTGTGTGGTCCTACCCTCCCCCAGGTGTGGATGTGTGGCGGCAGCATGTACGATGTGCCCTGCTCTAGAGTAGGACACATCTACAGGAAGTATGTGCCCTACAAAGTGCCCTCGGGGACCAGCCTGGCAAGAGTGAGTGTGTGGGCAAGTCAACCTTTTAATGGCGCACCCTTTCACCCAGCTGGCCACTGTAGGGCCCAGCTGGACATAGTGATTAAATAAACAAATAAACAAACTAGAAATGCACTCAGAGAGTGCAGACCTCTGCCAAGGAAGCTGTTTGATAGAACATGTGACTATGTTACACCCTATTTTTTTCTAACAAGTATTTCTGCCTTGTTTTTGTGGAGTTAGAAACTGGAATGTCAAAATTCACCCTATCCCACAATGGTTAAAAATCTTTTTTTTTAATTCCTGGATCCGGATCGTGATCCCAACTAGACCGAAAACATAACCTCCTTGGCGGAGGTAACAAAACCAGATACACATAGCCAGTCACACAGAGCCTTGACGAAACACGTTATGATAACACACATAGTGCATCATGTATCATGTATATCTAGGCAGTGAGCATAATGATGTGTTTTTGTTGAAGTAATCTCAGTGGAAGTCCCATCAAGATTAATCAGCTGTTGCTGTACTAACATGCTTGAAGCGCAGTCCTTCCCTCTTGCTGTGGATGTGGTTTCCAGGCTAAGGAGATGCTGATTAACAGGCACTAAAATTAGCGTGGAGTGATTCTGCGTCTCATCCATCTGCTTTTTTATCCTAGTTTCTTGAGAAGGTCTGTTAACTGAAAGCAGTGAATATTGGTACTGATGAATTGCAGTAAGGCGCACAGAGAGTGAGACCAGCTGGAATTTGAGGAAGCAGCAGCAGTTGGCGCTAATGCTCTCCACCTAACCCCCCTAACTCTGGCTTGGTCTCTCCCTCTCGCTGTGTGTTCCCCCACTCAGAATCTGAAGCGAGTGGCGGAGACCTGGATGGATGAGTACACAGAGTACATCTACCAGAGGAGGCCAGAGTATCGGCACCTCTCCACCGGGGACCTGACCGCACAGAAGGAGCTACGCAAGCACCTCAAGTGCAAAGACTTCAAGTGGTACATGAAAAACGTAGCCTGGGACCTGCCCAAGTACTACCCCCCTGTGGAGCCCCCGCCTGCTGCCTGGGGAGAGGTAGGTCAGCCTGACACACATGCACGCACAATCACACACACACACACACACACACACACACACACACACACACACACACACACACACACACACACACACACACACACACACACACACACACACACACACACACACACACACACACACACACACACACAGTCTGAGAACAACCCCACAGGTGGATACAATTTATCCTCATGAAGTTATCTTATCTGTTCTTTTGAGAGACGTTTTTGGACTAAGGTTGTTTTCAGTTTAGTTCCAGAGGGAGATGCAACACAGTTTATTATTTATACCTTACACACAGGTTGCAAAAGAGTTTAATCCCTTGCTGAAAAGACTGTTCCCATAGAATGAAGTTCCCAGAAGGGAAAGCTGTAAAGCACATCAGCCAGCATCCCAGTTCAGCGTTGCTGGTTCAGTAGACACCTTTTCACACCTGCATCTTTCCCCTGAGCTACACTGTAAAAAATGCCTGTTGAAATTACGGCAAAAAACTGTCAAATTGCAACAGTCAGGGACCGTAAAATGTAAAACAGTTTATCTCTGTACTAAATATGGCAAGCCACTATTTAGTCAAAAAGCGCTACATAACTTTATTTTTGACAGGTGTCATATGTAGAAAATACTGGACTGTTCTCTGTAAACGAAGATATTGGAAAATACCGTTAAGTGAGATGAAGTAGTCAAGAAACGGTACATAACTTTATTTTTCACTGGTGTCAATATGTACAAAATACTGAACTGTTCACTGAAAAGAAAATATTGGAAAATACCGTTAAGTGAAGATGAAGTAGTCAAGAAACGGTACATGACTTTATTTTTCACCGGTGTACACATATGTACACAGCAAATTTGCCACAGTTCGATTGATCAGAGTTAGACTGGTGTTAAACTGAACTTCCCATTTGCTCTTTGATGTAAAAGTGCCCTTCAGCAGAGGTGTCTTTTAGTGTTTAAAAGTGAGCTAGGAGGCCTAACAGCAATTGCTGACATAGGGTAATTAATTAATAATTCAATAATTTAATAATAGGCCTACTATTAATTTAATAATTAATACTACTACTAATAATGATAATTTGCATAAATAATAATGGGTCATTCCACGCCAAATCTCCGAATCATCCCGCACGACCATCTCAGATTTGGCAGAAAAAAATCAAGGAGGTTCACAAACGTCCCAATGGGAAAAGTGCAAAATTATAGCTCTCAACTCCTCATAGTTTTTCATTAAAAATGTTATTGTCAGGTACCCCCCTGACTCGTTTGGAACAGACTTGTCAGAGAGCCCACTTTCAGATTGCCGTATCTAAAAAACTGCTATAAGTAGGTCCGTACAAATTTCAAGGGGTAACATTTGGAACATGTACTTGTGAAATGTGGATTTTCACACATCCTCTTGTCATTTACCACCGTTTTCTGGGGGCTTAAAGTTGCTTGAAAAATTCTCACCTTTGAATTTGTGGGCATCTTTGAAGGACCGTGGTAAGCGCAGTTTTAAAGACAGAAGTTTGATATGGACAATGTATGTTCCCAACCATTCTGTGCATGTTGTGTTGAAAGACTGATCTTCTGCAATGAACAGTTTAGAAGATATGAAGTCTTTAAAATGGAAAAACTGAAACTTGGTGCCATCTTTGCCATGTTATTAAAAAAAAATGTCACGACTCACCACCATATTATCAACAGTTTTGGAAAGATTAGATGTCTGTTCTTAACATATCCAAAAACTGTGATGGTATTCTGCCTCATTTGGTCACAATGATTTTTCAAAAACCCACTGTTGTGTGACTTCCACAGCTACTATGAAAAATTGATATTAGTGGCATCTTCGCCATGTTATACAAAAGAAATAACAGAACTCACCACTATGACATTTACAGTTTTAGAAAGACTCAATGTCTGTTTTTAACATATCCAAAAACTGGGGTGGTGCTCTGTCTCATTTTTTAAGAATGGACTTGTAAAAACGGCTGTGTGACATCTGCAGCTTGCTGCTCTATTGAGGTGGGGCCCCTGCTCTGATCTTTGCAGGCTACATGGGGGCCCTATCTACCAGTATTTGCCATGAGGCCCTATGTGCAATTGTTCCGCCACTGTGAATGACTTGAGCAATTTGAGTCAGACATTTTTGATACAAGATATTTGACTTCAGCATTTTCGACACACTCAATATAATACGACAAAAAAGTAAAAGTGGCTGTTGACAGTTTTTTTTCAGCTTTTTCTGTAACTACATTTCAGTAAATCAAAGGTTATAGACGTGTGTAAACTTCATCTTTAGGCACTGAAAACCAAATACCGGAATAAAGTGATGAAATGTTGAATCACTGAAACATCCCCGTAGATCTTGAAACAAGTACATCCTGACTATCACCACATCTCAATGCTTTTTATTACAATTCATAAAAATCTTTAATAACTTGTTTACCAACTTTGATGCAGTTCTGAGGCCTGCTGTGGATTATTTTGGATTGTTTATGAGATGTTACTTTTTATCGTTCTACATTTGATTTGTGTTTCACTCCATGTATACATGTATGTCTGTTTATGCAACTGCATCAGGGTTAATGTACAAAGCGGATTCCAAAAAAGTTGGGACACTTTGTATTTTGTGAATAAAATCAAAATGCTGTCATTTTCAAAACATCTAATATGTTAATAAGGTAGAGCATTATGTACAGACAACATATCAGTTGTTAAAGTCAAGCAGAATTATTGTTTTGAGGTAATTATGTGATCATTTAAAATTTGACCCATGCAACAAATCTCAAAAAAGTTGGGACAGGGCCAAAACATGTTGTAATAGTGGAAAAAAATCTAAAAATAACACAAGGAAGAATATTTTCAAAGGGACTATATTGACTAAAAAAAGGCAGGACGCCAAGGCACTCTTCTAAGATAAAACCGCTTTATTAACAAGGCTAGTTCATGTTTGAACTTAAATAATTAAAAATACTGCCACTGCCAACATGTTTCGGCCGCTACAGGGCCTTCATCAGGGCACAAGGTGAATCAAGCAGTCTGCTTGATTCACCTTGCGGCCGAAACATGTTGGCAGTGGCAGTATTTTGTAATTTTTTCAGTTCAAACATGAACTAGCCTTGTTAATAAAGCGGTTTTATCTTAGAAGAGTGCCTTGGCGTCCTGCCTTTTTTTGATATTTTCTACGTCTTGGCCAAAGAGCACCTTCAAACCACCACCAGTTTTACCACTTGAACGCCGCAGCCCTCCAGCCCTCTACTTTTTGAACTATATTGACTGCCAACATTAATGCACAACTAAAATACCATCACAGAAAGGCTGTGGCACTCAGCAGTGAAGATTTTGAGGGACTAATTACTTATCTATTACACAGAAAGATTGAATTATCAAAATTGCAGGCATATAAGGCCTATTTCCGTAATATAGAGTTCTGTGTTATCATTGCATGAGTTATGAGATCATGAAATACTTGTGGTCAATAAGCAAACTATGACACTCCAACAATGACAGCTCTCGAAAAAATGACCATAAACACAACACTTGATTAATGCACATGATGCAGACATTAAACAGTGTTACATGCAGAAAAGCTCATTCTATGGACCTAGGAGACATGTGAAACTGTCCTCTGATTACAGGATGGAAAATAGTTAATCCTGTTTGAAAATTATGGAGTCATGCACCCTCCAGGTTATATAGAAAATGAATGCTTCAGCTTGATTTAGTGGTCAGTCTGAAAGACAGCATATACGATGGTAAGGGGGTGCAGAGGTGACTTGGTTAGGGTCTTCTTACTCATGTAGAGCATTAAAATGAATGTTAAATGATGCATACAGACTTTAAACAGCAAACATAGCTACCAAGGCATTATATTTTGGAGCACCGCCTTTAGGTATTGTCCCCTAATGGTGGCAAATTTAAATCTCTACTATGTTCCAACACTGTGGTTCCATCATAAGAGTAAACAGGTCACAAAATTGTTTTCTTGCAGTCAGGATATGCCCATATTAAGCATAACAAAAAGGTAAACAAGTTGAAGAACACACCTATCAGTTGAGCTGCTGAAATCATGTCTCGCACATCAAAATATCTAATTTTTGAATAAAATTATGCCATCAGTCAAAGTATTTAACTGTTCAGTCTCATCCCTTGTGTTGTGTTTAGTCTTATCTAATATAAAATGCATTTTATTGGCCCTGTCCCAACTTTTTTGGGATTTGTTGCAAGGGTGAAATTTTAAATGATCACATAATTACCTCAAAACAATAATTCTGCTTCACTTTAACAACTGATTTGTTGTCTGTACATAATGTTCTACCTTGTTAACATATTATTTGTTTTGAAAATGACAGCGTTTTGATTTTATTCACAAAATACAAAGTGTCCCAACTTTTTTGGATTCCGCTTTGTAGAACATTAAACAATAATACATAAATTGCTTAGCTCTGTGACAGTGTTGACCCTTCACAAACCTTCAGTCACTATTGAAGTGGTCTAGCACCATGCTCAGGGTAGCTCAGTCATGGTGATTGGAGGGGCAGGACAGCTGTTTAGTCAGGTTACCTCCTTACGAACAGTCTCCTCCTTTTGTATCATCACTGTTTTTTTTCTCTTCTCCATTACAAAAGTGTCCCACCCCCCAAAAAAAACCATGACAAAGGTGACCTGTTCATAGAACTTGGCCCCGCCCCAGTCCTAACCATGACCGAGGAACCTAGCGCATTGTATTGGTTCATGGCAAAGGTCTATGTGTTAAATCATTTGACATGCACCCCTACTAACAGAGCAAAGTTGCAGAAGTGATGGAAAATTTGAAATGTGTTGAAGTAAAATATCAAAATATATTTTCAGCTAAAAGAAATTTGTTTAAAAAATTATGTGCTGAAATAAAGTTTGGCAAACATTCTGTATCAACACTGTGATAACAATAGTACTTTACAAATCAGAATGATTCAATTAATTTATCACTACTGCAATTCAAGACTTACTTTACGTTGCAATAGCAAAATGTTAACTCCTACAGTGTTGAGGTTTAAACACATGGCCATAACCTTTAATTCACAAAACAATGTAGTTACCTAAAAGCTAAAATAAAAATAAAAATAATAATGGTATATAAATCACTCAACTGTTTCTTATTGTGTGCTTCAAAATACTCAAGTCACATTTCTTGTATCAAAAAATGTCCAAGTCAAACTGCCTGTCATTCACGGTGTCAGCCCAAATAGATTGGCAGCCAAAAGTCTGCAAAGGTCATGATTATGGCCCCTACCACAAATTCAGGAGGGCCCTGGACAAATGCCCTGCTTGTCCCCCTATAGCTCCGCCCCTGGTAATTCATGTGACATGTGATTCATGTGACAGGTGGCATTTTCACAGGAGCTGCTGATGTAACAGCAAGGGTTTTTCAAGAGTCATTACAAGACATTGATGCAGAACACCATCCCAGTTTTTGGATATGTTACAAATAGACATCCTATCTTTCCAAAACTGTTCAGTTCATTGTGGTGATTGCTGTCATTGTTTTGGTATAGCATGGCAAAGTTGCCCCCGATATCAGGTTTTCATAAGAGCAGTGGAAGTCACACAACAGTGGGTTTTTAAAAAATCATTGTGACCAAATGAGGCAGAATACCATCCCAGTTTTTGGATATGTTAAGAACAGACATCTAATCTTTCCAAAACTGTTGATAATATGGTGGTGAGTCGTGACATTTTTTTTTAATAACGTGGCAAAGATGGCACCAAGTTTCAGTTTTTCCAGTTTAAAGACTTCATATCTTCTAAACTGTTCATCGCAGAAGATCAGTCTTCCAACACAACATGCACAGAATGGTTGGGAACATACATTGTCCATATCAAACTTCTGTCTTTAAAACTGCACTTACCACAGTCCTTCAAAGATGCCCACAAATTCAAAGGTGAGAATTTTTCAAGCAACTTTAAGCCCCCAGAAAACGGTGGTAAATGACAAGAGGATGTGTGAAAATCCACATTTCACAAGTACATGTTCCAAATGTTACCCCTTGAAATTTGTACGGACCTACTTACAGTAGTTTTTTAGATACAACACTCTGAAAGTGGGCTCTCTGAGAAGTCTGTTCCAAACGAGTCAGGGGGGTACCTGACAAAAACATTTTTAATGACAAAACTATGAGGAGTTGAGCGCTATAATTTTGCACTTTTCCTATTGGGACGTTTGTGAACCTCCTTGATTTTTTTCTGCCAAATCTGAGATGGTCGTGCGGGATGATTCGGAGATTTGGCGTGGAATGACCCTCATACAACCATGTATAATGAGGCCAACACTATCTGATGTAATCCCCCCCCCCCCCCCCAAAAAAAAAAAAGAAAGGCCCTGAAAAGTAAGGTGGGGACGGGGGGACGGGGGTGTTGCGCTCCATGCGGCTCTCCTCCTGACTTTTTTCCCCTAATGTGGCTCTTGAGGAAAAAATAGTGAGTATCACTGGGCTAGTATAATCTGAAAAAGTCTACCTGGGACAGTAATCCCTTGAGCTCTTAGAAGTAGCCCAGTCTATTTGAAACTGTCATTCTACCCCATCCGAATCAATCTATCAATCAATTCCTGACCTCACCTGAGTGCTAAGGGCTGTCATGCAATGATTAACTTACTGCCTGCACCTGCCAAACGCTTCATCACTCGGGTCACATGGTTCACTTGAACATGTATTTAAACAGGGACTGTTGCATTGTACTGCTCACTGGTTGCTAGCTAGCTAGCTGGCTGGCTGGCTGTAAGGCCGGCTGGCCGGCTGCTGGCCTGCCCTCACCTGGCCGGCCCGGCTAGCAGGTCACGTTGTAAGGGTGGCTGCATGGTGGCTTGCTAACTAGCTTGTTTGTTAGCTTGCTTGCCCCGCTAGCTTTGGCCTTCATTTTCCTTAAGGTTATTTTCAGGCCTTTTTTAAATAAAGAATGGATTTGCATACCCTTCATTGATGATACTAGACTGGTCCACCTGCCTGCACTAGACAATCTGGCAATTGGACATTTATTTAGGTATCTAATTAAGTTGATGTTTATTGGACTCCAATGAGTAGAATCAGTCTAATCAGTTGTCTGTGATTGCAACTATAATTGGACTCACCTGAGTATAATCAGTCCAATCAGTTGTCTGATTGTAACTCTATAATTGAACTCACCTGAATATAATCTGTCCAATCTGTTTTGGCAACCACTGCTGCCATAATTTTACCGTAAAATGTAAAAAAATTAATACCGTTATTTATTTAACGGTAGGCTTTGGCAACCACTGCTGCCATAATCTTACCGTAAAATGTAAAAAGGAAATATACCGTTATTTGTTTAAAGGTAGACTTTGGCAACCACTGCTGCCAGCAATTTTCCGTTAAAACAACAGTTCTTTTTTTACTGTGTAGAGCACATGAGTCCCTTGGCTTTTCTTTTCCGTCTCCTCCATGGCTCCAAGCCTGAGCAAGCACTTTAACCACTCTATTTTAGAGAGGAGAGGAGGGCAGAACTTGTACAAGGCTGTTGTGTTGTCAGCCATGTATCCCCAAAACGGGTGGCGCCCATTGCCACACAGCCCCCCTTCACCACCCCCCACAGGTGGGTGTCACCAAGGCTACGGGGAGATGTGTGCTGATTTATGGCATGCGCCGTCGGCTGGAATGTAATGCATTTTTCATTTTTGGGAAGAGGCAGACGGCAGGCCACCCATTTATGGAACCTTATTTTAATATACAGGATGCCTTCACCCTACCACACACGCACATGTATGCGCACACACAAAACACACATACACACACACACAAACTCACATAGACGGGTAAAATAGGGGTCGCCTCACTGATTCCTCCCATCCATAAACAAACCTGTCGTGTGTTGTACATTTTTATTATTTACCATGATCCTAAGACAAGCCATTTAGGTTGTATTATTTTTCACCTGTCACATCGGAGAGAAGAAGGCACTGAGACGAGGACAATGAATGGGATGGAAGCAAAAATTAGTCATTCATCCACTTTTCCTTCCCTCCTTACCAAACCTGCTTCTCTATTTCTCTCTCTCTCTCTCTCTCTCTCTCTCTCTCTCTCTCTCTCTCTCTCCAAACCTGCTCTGATGGAAGTTTAAATTAGCGCTGATAGATTTGCTCCATAGACATCATTGCTTAATTAATTCCTCCTGCACTGGTAATGAAAGAAAAAGAAAAAGAACGGAATATGTCAAAGACTCGAAACAATCAGGACAAAAAGTAATTAATTTCACATCACATTTAATTGGATTCCTTTCTCTGCTTTTGGCAGCCCCTTTTAATGGTGCCCCTGTATGAGGGCTTTGTGAAGAAGCTGATCATGGCAATAACTACTTGCCCCCATCTCCCAAATAAACACACCAGTCATACTACGTACTTGCGTCTATTAGCCATGAACGTATGCGCCTCTCTCTTGCATTATTCTCTCTCAGCTCGGGAGACAAGGGAGGGTTGCAAGCCTTCAGGGCACAGTGGAGTATAGATCTTGCGAACCTGCTCAGGGGGAATTTATGCACGGTAAATATCCTTTTCCCCGCAGCAGAATGATAGTAATTTTACTGTCAGCTTGATAGTTTCATTTGCAGGCTTTCCAGGCTGTGGACTTGTCATCTATGCTGATATACAGCACAATAAAAGGGCCTCATTGGGCATGCGAAGTCACCCCTGTGGCTTTGAGAGAGAGGCAGGGAGGAAGGTGACGGTGTATGGTGTGTGTGTGTGTGAGAGAGAGCGTGGGTGTCGGGGCTGTGGTTGTGTGGGAGGGTGAGCAGGGAGTGGGGTGAAGAAAATCAGATCCTGTGCACATCTCCATCTGAGGACAGGGGGGTCATTCCAGCTGGAATCAGCAAATTTCTGAAAAATCTCCCACTCGACCCCCTCGGATTTGCCTGAAAAAAATTTATGTGATGGCTTAAACATCCAATAGATCATATCCACAATATCAGAACACAGCTCTGGATACTTTTGGCACAAAAAATCTGTAAATAAGGACACCCCCTACGCTTGTTTTAGCGACATTGCATGAGTGACCATGTTCAGACTCAATTATCTCCAGAACTATTTGTGTCAGATTCATTATATTTTCAGGGCTAAGAGTCCCAGACCTGGATATCATATATTACAATTTGCAGCACTGTAAGTCAAATCACACCGTAATAATGTGCCTCTACTTTTTGTAGATATCATATGTTCTAGGGTTTCCAAATGTCTGTAAAAACCTCAAAGTTCTACATGTAAGGTTCATCCTTGGTAAATGGTATGATATGTACCATGACTTTCACATCATAGTATATCTAACAAAAGGCTCCAATGGTTGTTGAGATACAGAGGTCCAAAGATGGGAAAAAATTAATTCGCACCAATGTTTGGAGCAATATTTCCAATCTATGACACTAGGTAGGAACTTTCTGTTTGGTGTTTCTGAAAGAGGATGTTTTTTTAAACAACATATCAAAAAATTGGGATGGTGTTTTGCCTCATTCTTTTTATAACGGACTTCAAAATCTCAATTGGCTACAATTACTTGAAGCTATGAGGACCATGTCACCAACCGACTTGTCACAACTCTCAAATCCATGGCTCTGATGTCACCTTAACAGTGAAAACAAGATGGCTACCCTGTGAATGACAAAGCAAATTCTAGGGAAACCATAACATTTGAAAATAAATTGATTGATGGCACACAGCAAGAATAGCACATTGCACATGGCTTTGATAGACATTCATTATTTTAATTGTAAAATCATAATAATAATTATCATCATTTTAGTAGTAGTAGTAGTGGTAGTAGTAGTAGTAGTAGTAGTAGTAGTAGTGGTCGTAGTAGTCTTGGAATAAAGTGATGAAATATGAGAGGATTAAAGAATTGTAGCCCTCTTGTTTGCAACAAGGACTCCCATCCTAACTAATCTTTCAATCAGCAACTGTAACTTTATATTTGCTATGAAGCTTGTGTCTTACTCGTTAAGTTACCAGCTGTTTTGCAAAATAACTTGATTCATACTGGCAAGAGATTACCTCAAACTATTTTGACAGCATGGTCCTGGAGTTTTTGTTAAAAGAATTTGTTTGCATGCAGTATTCAATATCAGGTGAATATTGAAGGCACAGAAGTTCATATTGGCACCAGACAACTGTGTGGTTCTTGTCACATTGTTGCGATCTAAGTCAGCTGCTTGCATCATTGTAATAATATCCCACCCAGTGTTTTCAGCAATCATGGTTTGGATGCTTGTACACAATGTTCATTACTTGTAAAGTTTGTCATCACATTGATCCAGGTGAGATGATGGAAGCCGAAAGGAAGCTTTGCAGCATGCAAAATCGTTCAGATATGGTGGAGGATTGGGGGCGGGGTACAGTTCTACAGTCAGGGTACCTCTGTCGTGGTGACTGTTGGTGGGGGTGGGACTGTTTTATGGTCGCATAGGAAAGTAAAAGTTGATTAGAGATGACACATAGGAGGAGACAGTTTGTAAAGAGGTATCCTGATTGTAGAACTTCCCACCCCCCATCATCCTCCCCTGACCGAAGTGCCCTGAGCATGGTGGTGGTATGCTTACTGAAATCAGAACCTCTGTAGTTCTTCAAGGTGTTCCTCATTGAACTGCCAATGAAGGAAGAGTGTACTTAACAATATGAGTGCAGATACTTAATGCATCATCATTGACAATGGCAAGTTACCTTGTAAAGTCAACTCATAAGATGCGACTGGTGTTTGAAAGTTAAGTGTGAACAAAATATTTTGTCACAGGTCAGAGCATAAAAAGTTCCTGACTTTTTTCATTAATTTCATATTTTTTTCAAATATTAAATCACCATCAGCAATAACAACAATAGTCTTGGTTATATAGATTATTTTATTCCTGCTTTGTTGAATCAAGGAAATCATATCAACGCCTTGTTTTATTTCCAGGTTGTTTTTTTTAATGACTTCTCTCAACCATCTCGAATTTATTGCTAACGTAGCGCCGGTGAGAACAT
>NW_026945566.1:435367-477867 GCF_034702125.1 Engraulis encrasicolus | reverse complement strand
TGACCTTTTAACAACATATTTAACCGCTTAAATGTCTTGTTCACTCAGGAAACAAACAGAATACAGCCATTAATGTTTGAACATGTACTCACAAATGTGAGAACAACCCAGATTAAATTCCGGTAGAGAAGGGTCTGTGTTGTCTCGAATCGTCTCTAATCATCTCAAAATGAAAATCTTGGTCTCTTCAGATCACACGACATGGTTCCAGTGATCCATATCCTTGGTCCGTTCATCTCTCTTGAGACCAAGATAAACAAATTTGCTTTAGATGGTGTCAAGCATGTGTGGTGGTAAACAAGTGAGTTTTACAAAAAAAAGTGTATCCTCTCAATAGCCAAGCATGGTAGTGGGACTGACATGGTTTGGGGATGCATGGATGCTGTCAACATTGGCAATCTGAAATACACCTAAAAGAAACATGCATGTCAACATGCAATGTGACTACTGAAGCAGATCATGTTATTCTCCATAGGATTGTATTCAAATCTCACACCAATCTATTTAAGTCAGGTGCACACTCAAAATGTAAAAGGTCAATGCAAATAAAGGTTGAAACGTACACTGATGACCTCCCTTTTAATCCTGTTTCATTTCGAGACGAATGTGTTCCAGCGAGACGAGCAGGCGAGTAGGCGAGCACTGTACAAGCGATGCCATGTGGGCGGGTCCCAAGTTGAAAATATTTTAACTTCGAGCGAGGCGAGTAAGCGAGTAACTATCAGTTTGTAGAGTATGTCGTGCTCTTATCCAGATTGTATGTTGGTTTCTTGGGTTTGGGTGCTCTTTAGTCCAAGGTATAGTACTTCCAGGATCAAAAAATGAGAATGAATTATCTGACTAAGGCACTCCAAATTAAAATGTCTTTATTAATCTGTCAAGTCCTACATGGACATATTAAAAACAAGTAACTAATTGGAATGCAGTGTTCGGTACTTCTCGCCTGTACATTGGCAGTTAAAGCCGCGGGAACTTTCAGCAAACGTTCCGTGAGAGAGAGGCGAGTAGGCGAGCAAGCGAGAAGCTAGTAATGTGCGTGTACGTAGCTTTAGGGTGTAACTGTCAAATGTTCTATCAAACAGCTTCCTTGGCGGAGGTCTGCGCTCTCTGAGTGCTTCTAGTTTGTTTGTTTGTTTATTTGTCTGTTTCTTTGTTTATTTATTTTGCCTTTGCCTCATTAAGCATTTATTATTATTTTGGGCTGTCAAATGATGCAACGCTATGAGACAGTAACAGAATTGGGATGTGCCTCTCTGTCTCACAGATTCGCAATGTGGCATCAGGCTTATGTGTCGACTCCAAGCATGGCTCCACAGGCACAGAGTTGCGTCTGGATGCTTGCCTGAAGGAGGGAGCAGAGCGCACATGGGCACATGAGCAGGTATGCTACACTGGGTTTCCATGTAAACACACACACACACACACACACACACACACACACACACACACACACACACACACACACACACACACACACACACACACACACACACACACACAAAACATCATCTCAAAATATCTCAAAATATCATGAAACAATCATTCAGCCATGACTCACCAGCCACACTTGCTGAGCACAGCTACTGAGGGGCCCTGACCTCACTGTGGAAGCGGCATATCTTGCCGAGGAAATTACAGTCTTCCACTCTCCCACAAGCTGCTTGATGGCTATTGTCTGTGGCTCCACTTCTCCTCTAGAGGGAAATGTGTACTATTGATCACTGTGAGCACTGTCTTTTTGGTAAAAATGAAGACCATACAGCTCATGAAGAGACACACAACACATTTTCCACTTTTTGTATGGCTGTTACGGCTTATGAATAGACTCTATAACTAGCAAGACATGCCCATTGTATGAGTTGCATGCTTCACTGGGACTTCACCTTGAACCTGAGCTTTGTTGTGTGTCTCTTGCATCCTGTTAGATTTTCACATTTGGTTGGAGGGAAGACATCCGCCCAGGCGACCCCCTCCACACCAGGAAGTTCTGCTTCGATGCCATCTCCCAGAGTAGCCCGGTCACTCTCTATGACTGCCATGGCATGAAAGGCAACCAGCATTGGAGCTACCGCAAGGTACTGTATTAACAGCTACAAATGTTTCTCAGGGCTCAGTAGTTATTCTAAGGCAGGGGTCCCCAACCTTTCTGGGTCTGAGGGCCACTGAGGGCTGCTCGAGTGCCACCAAGGGCTACTCGAGAGCTAATTGTTTGTTCAAAATCCTCGACTGATGTCTTGACATAATTCCCAAATCACACCATGATTGAATGGTAATTTGCTTATAGGTTATAAAGAAATAATCTCATATTAATCTAAGAAAAACACTAACTGTGACTAAAATCTTGTAGTCATCACTGTTTACTAACATCCTTGGTGGGCACATCAGAAGCTCCTGGAGGGCTACCTGGCGCCCGCGGGCACCACGTTGGTGACGCCTGTTCTAAGGCAACATTTGTGACCACCAAAACCAAGATCTAGATGTAGATAATCTCTGTCCATGACACGCTGTTGTATGTCTGTGAGAGGTTGGAGATTTACAATACATAACATTACACACATTACAATATAATATAACATTAATAAAAGCATTCTATGAATGCACTATTACAATTCTCCATTCTCCAAATACATGAAAGAATACACGATGGCTTAATGATGTTCACCTGTGGTCATAATAAACATTTAATGGCATTATCATGTGTTTTGAAGGTGGAGTAAAAGGATAAAACACTAACTTCATTAAGGGAAGTAGTGGAGGTGAAGTACTGGGGCTTCTGGTACTCTGTGATACTGGCACTGTCTTTAGCATTCAGCTTACTCCAGCATATTTGAACATATACATATTTACAACCAAGCCCTGTTAATAAACATTAAGCCCATAACCTTGATTACTATGGAAATGATATACTGCAATGACCACTGGAAGGTACTGGCATCAAGAATGGACATACAAAGTGCTTTGTCACCTGAACTCATAAGCAACTTACAGTACACACTTAATGTAACGCCACAGCAAAACAGTTCATTTCTTTTAATAGCTATCCATGTTGGACATTTCAAACTACTAGTACTAAATGTAAGGTACAGAGACAGAGACATTTACAGAGAAATAGACAATCACGGTCACATGATTAAAACCTAGAGAGATCATGTTGCTACATCAGTAGTTAAATAAGCCTAAATATAGATGTTTAGTAGAACTGTAAGACTATGACAACTGCACACATCAGTGAAAGTATTGGCCATGAGACATACACATATTGCTCATCAGGTCCAATGGATTCTCCTGTTTTTCACATTTTCCCAAATATTTAAATATGGCCTATTTTATCTATGCAGAATACTATGTGATAGCTTTTAGCCGTTGTGATGGGTGTTTTCACTCATTATTCATGTATTTGTACCAAGATACCCTTGAAATTAGATAATAATAAAAATGAAACAATTTGCATATTCAACACATTTACTGTGCATTGTATAACAGAGAGCAAGAAATAGCCAAGAATTCTCTCACAGACGGTAAATTCTGGAGAGCCCATAAAGGGCTATGGTCCAATACAGTCACTGTGTTATTATTTGCCAGTGTTTTCTTGGAACGGTGTGGGCTATAATGAATGACAGCATGCAGACAAATCTTGGCAAAGCTGGGTCTGTAGTTCTGGGGATTTAAACTTTACTGCTGAAGCCTGTCATATGATTCGCTATGCCTTGGTTTCACCTCTTCAATGGTGAGCTAGTTATAGATCATTTTCTCTTTTCTGCTTTTATTCCAGTCATTTTATGTTGAAACTGAGGAAGGTGTTATTTTGTCAAAGCAACTAAAAAAAAAAGAACTGTTCTTTGATTGAACCACAATTGAACCACCTGTCAAACGTAAATAAAATATGACTGCAACATGAGATGGATTCATTTCACTGCCAAAACCACTTTGAATTGTGTGTCATTAATTTTCACTTTTTCAATTTCTCATGTTTCCCCCCTTTCTCACACCTTCCCTGGATTGTAGGACAAATCTCTCTACCACCTCGTGAGCAGTGGATGTATGGACTGCAGCCCCAGTGATAAGAGGATTTTCATGAACACGTGTGACCCCCTCTCAGAGACACAACAGTGGCTATTCCAGAGAGTCAATGTCACCGTTTTGGACAAATTCAACAGTGCTGCCGACTCGTAGGAAGACTCACTGCCTCGTCCTGCCCTCTAGTCCCTGAACAACATCTGCAGAGGAGGCCAGCAGCCCGGTCTAACAGACCTACCACAATCCCAGAATCCTCGGTGATGGGTCTTAGCACAAAGTTCCTGGGAGTGCTCATCGCAGATGACCTCTCATGGACTACCAACACCACTGCGCTGGTCAAGAAGGTGCAGACACGACTCCACTTCCTGAGAAGGATGAGAAGAGCTGACCTCCAGGCCTCTGCTCTCACCACCTTCTACAGAGGTGCTATACATGGGTTCTAAATTTTGTTTATAACCTGACTGCGCGAACCTAGCAGCGCACAACTCAACCTCTGATTGTTGGAAACCGCTGTCGGTCAAAAAATTAGCTCACGTGGTTGGCTGCCAGTGTCTTGCCCCTCCTCATAACATTGTGTTGATAAACACTGAGAACCCATGTATAGAGAGCATCCAGGGGTCCGTTTCTCGATTCTTGTTGTTGCTAACTGTCTTAAGACAGTCTCATCGTTCCCTTGAATTTAGTGGTGAGCGTCGCTGTCAAGAGAGAGTTGAGTCGCTCGTACGAAGGACTTTGCTAACGACGATAGCAAAGACGCTTTCGAGAAACGGACCCCTGACCAGCAGCGTCTCTGTTTGGCACGGTTTTTACTGCTATGACCACTGATTTTACTTCTGCTGCTATGTCTGCGTGTGTGTGTGTGTGTGTGTGTGTGTGTGTGTGTCGCGTCAGACTAGGTCTGCAGCGGCTGATTTTAACTTAACTAGAAAAAAACGCACAGGGGAAAAAATAGAAAAGATGGGAGGTGTTTAATCTGCGCTAAGTGCAAGCCACCTAATTAGCAAAGTGCAAGTTGGCTGATCAGCGTCAGCTGTCCTCAGCGCAGCTGATCTGGGAGCGCGGCAAAACTCAAACTCAGGTGCTTTTAATTAGGTTGCCTCATTGAGTTTGAAAAAGACACGTAGAGAGTCACACACAAAAGCTTGCTGTGCTTGACTGATAATTTGAAATCCTGTGCAAAACTGACACTGAAACCTGAAGAGGCAGCCAACAAGCACTTCTGGGTTTGTTTTAGCCAGACACAAGTTGGTTTGATGCACTAACGCTTGATATCTGTGATTTAATGCTGTTGGTTATTATCAATTATATTTAATATGTGTATAAATATTTAATGTGTATAAATGCTCATTTTATTCACATAGAATTCTATTTTTCTACAAAAGTTTATATTTGTCTAATCTATAGTGTGTTCATATGTTCAAAAGTTTATTTTTGATGGCATATTTATATTAAGCATTTTTGCACATTACATATTTGCACTTTGCACAATGCATTGCATTTCTGCTTAATAATTTGTCATGTCCTCTTTCTGCTATTTCTCCCTTCAGGTTTTTTACCTGACTGGCTAACTAAGGGAATAAAAACAAAATACTTCTGCTCTGTTTCCTGATTCTAACAGTCAACAATCACAATGAACTTGTGCCTTGAACTGTAAATAAAAAGAAAAAAAGGAGAAACCAAAACGGATCAAAGTTGTCCTGTCCAAGTCCTTGAGTAAATTCCAGTGCCTTCAGTTCCACCAGTGAAACACCTTTTTCAAGTTGCGGAAAATGCACAGAGAACAAACCAAACAAAAATCAAAACAAAACCGACAAGTGTGTGTGTGTGTGTGTGTGTGTGTGTGTGTGTGTGTGTGTGTGTGTGTGTGTGTGTGTGTGAAGTGTATGGGCATACACTTCATAAATATGTTTTTTAAACCTCTTAACAGCGATGGCTACTGCTGTTATTCTACAAAAAGAAATGGTAACTCCTTTCGGGCATTTCAAACCATGGGACCCCTAAATTCATTCAGAATTGTACAATCTGGTGACTGACAAGTTAACACAACAAGTGCACACCATAGATATAGAAGTAGAAAAGGAGAAATTGTGGGTTAAAAATAAATTTAAAAAATACTAACTATTTGGGACTGTCACAGTCTGCCATTTACAACTTTTCCCAACATTGTAATCCTGCTAGGGACATTGAAATGTATTGGAGTAAAAGCTGCAATTAACTTAAGAAATACATTGAAGTAAAAGAGAAAGGTAATATGATTTTTAAAAACTCATGTAAAGTACAAAGTCTTTGAACATATAGTTAAGTACAAGAGTGAAGTATATTTTACGTTATTGCTAAACAACACTGAGGTGTGTGTGTGTGTGTGTGTGTGTGTGTGTGTGTGTGTGTGTGTGTGTGTGTGTGTGTGTGTGTGTGTGTGTGTGTGTGTGTGTGTGTGTGTGTGTGTGTGTGTGTGTGTGTGTGTGTGTGTGTGTGTGTGTGTGTGTGTGGTATTGTATTGTATTGTTGTACATGCCAATATCAGTATGCCAGTGTTCGAAAAACTGCACGTGTGAGTGTGTAATGTCTGTGTGTATGCTGTGAATGAATGTGTTAGAGAAAGAATTGTAAATTCATGTATGAGTAGGTAAGTGCACATTGGAGACTGGTCAAACGCAACCCTGTTACATAGATTTTTGACAATAAAGTACACTTGACTTGACTTGACTATCGACAGAGCTGAAGATTAAAGTCGTGTGTGTGTGTGTGTGTGTGTGTGTGTGTGTGTGTGTGTGTGTGTGTGTGTGTGTGTGTGTGTGTGTGTGTGTGTGTGTGTGTGTGTGTGTGTGTGTGTGTGTGTGTGTGTGTGTGTGTGTGTGTACCTGAGGGCCCCATACACTCTGGAAGTTGGACCAAAGTGGACCAAAAGCACTACATACAGAGTCCATGGCTGTAGAGACCGCAGTGGCTTTGTCTCATGTCTGGCTGTGGAGGACCTTTTAGGACCACATATAGCCCTTGCTGGTCAAGGACAATGTGGACAGCCAACATATCTCTCTCTCTCTCTCTCTCTCTCTCTCTCTCTCTCTCTCTCTCTCTCTCTCGTCTTAGTTCACATCCTGAACCCTTTGTGATTACATGACAAATTCAAAGGATTTAATTTCTGTCTTAGTCACATCAAGACTTTTTCCCCACATTATGACGATTTCATAATGAGTCTGGATTTGTTTTTATATCACTATTTATTTTTCATGTTTGTTTTATTGTATATTTATTTTATATTTATTGAGTGCCATTTTCTATCAATGTAAGTTATTATGTACATAATTTAAGTAAGGTTTTATTTCTGGTTCCTGTGGTAGATTCAAACTGCTGTTGAAAGTGACTTTTGGCTCATCATTCAGGAATCAGTTGTGTTCAGGCTTTATTTCCAATAAAGCAAAACAAAAGTCTTTGTCTTTGTGTGTGGGTGGAATGTTACCACTGTACAATAATGACACAGCTGTGTGAGGGCACCCTATTGAAGCCCTGTCAGAACTCAGCCTTCATGTAATAATAATAATAATAATAATAATAATAATAATAACTTTATTTGTATAGCACAGTGTCATACAAGACATGCAGCTCAAAGTGCTTAACAAATGGATAAACATCAATGCTAAAGATGAAAATAAAAAGTGAAGTAGAAAAGAGACAGAAACAAGAAAGGATAGTAAGAAGACAAGAAGAAACTAGACGGAATAGAGAAAATAAGTAGATAGGTAAATGAGTAGATGTAGAGAAAATGGAAATTTAAAGAGGACATAAGTAGAGATTGTAGAGGCTTATGGTCCACAAGGGTTGGGCCCTCAGATGTGGCCCCTGGTGGCAACAGGGGTGAGGAAAAACTCCCTTTTTTCTTGATTCATGGTTTATAGGGGGGAAACACTCAATGAGATCAGAGAAAAAAACAACATATAGTCAGGAAGAAACCTCAGGCAGAGACCGGCGGCCACCTAGGGGAGCCCCCTGCCAGGGCTAGTTATGAACAGATTAAGGACGCTGTGAAGCTGTGACGCCTGGCAGCTAGGAGTAGGCAAGGGTGAAAAGGTGGTTCTTCAGCTGCTTCTTGAAGGAGTCGATGGAGCTGGCTGATCGGATGTCGATGGGGAGGGCGTTCCATCTCTTGGGCGCATAACAGAAGAACGCAGCGTCGCCATCTTCTTTTGTGGGGGGATGGGAATCCTTAGCAGCTTGGCGATAGTGGATCTGAGAGCTCGAGCAGGTCAGAGATGTAACCATGTATTCCATTTAATGCTTTAAATACTGGCAGCAGAAACTTAAAGTCGATTCTGTAATTGTATACATGCCTATGCTCAACCATCTTCTGTCCTAATGATGCCAGCAAGACCCAGAGCTATTTGGGAAGATCGGTTCTAGGGCTTCCCCATCTGTTGAAAATCACACATTACACATTAAGAAGGCGTGCTTCAAATCCAGTGAGATGGAATTCATTTGGCTGACTCAACAGTGTTTACAGAATTATTCAGTGGCAGTGGGGGAGCAAGGCTGTTAGATAAATACTTATGTTCAAATGATTATTTGGATTTAAATGAACAATCAATATAAATAGTAAAATACAGCAGTCCACATTCACTGGGAAAAATACCAATGAATTTGTACCTTTTTGTTTCATATGTTTTATGGAAATGAAACACATTTTCATACTCATCATATCCCATGTCAATGTGTGAGTTAGTGTTTGGGTAGTCAATATTTACATGGTACACATCAGGCCTCTGTATGTGTGTGTCAAAATTGGGTGAGAATTTGTTAGAAATGTAGACCTTAAAGGGAGAGTTCCTTCCAATTTCAACTTGCAGGTGTATTGCTCAGTCTATCCTTGACTTATCAGTACCCCAAGACACAGCATTTTTGACTCAGCCCCTCTACTAGATCCTGGCCCGCTAATGGGGGTATGAGTTTGTTTACATATTGTTTGAAACATCTTGATAACATAGTGCAAATATCACTCAGCATTAATATTTAGGACACTGTCCTCAAGTCTCACTCTTTTGGAGTGAGTCTCATTGACTTTGTCCCTTTCTCACTCTCTCCCTCCACACATGCTTCTCACTCGAAAAACGATCAACACTGCTAGCCTAGAAATCTAGACGTCCCTAGTGGCCGCAAATTGAGTTTGCTACTGGGGGCAGTCTAGCGGACCCCGGTTGTTTTGCGAGGCTGAAAGTTATCCGACGAGCAATGTTGAGCAATTTCGGGCTTGTTAAATAATTGTATAAACTAATATGATCGTTGTCAACATGATGGATAGCCTACCTAGTTTTAGCTAGCTGTGTTATTCGACGAGAGGTGGGCTAGTCGCTAGCTTGGTCGGCGCAATCTCATTCCCATCTATTTACTAAGCTACTAATAGACTTCCAAGCCCTGCTAGGTAAGTCCTACCCTAGACCCCTGTCAGCTTTCAGCTGTAGGGGTTTAGCTCGCTAGGCTAGCATCAAGCAGCTTAGGACATTTAATTGCAAAGTTGCCATTTAAACATCATCATCCTAATAATTTTGTGTTTTATTTTCAAAATGCAGCACTGAAAAAAATCGAATTAAATTTCCTCTGAAACAACTTGCACCTGTCAGCATTGCTCTGTTGTGTTTTAACCTAAATATGGCTGTTGCATTGCCCTAGAGAATCTCATATCCTCAAATGCATTCTAAAGGAAAAGGAGAGACAGTGTAATCAAATTTAGACCTCATGCAAAAATCAACCACTCCTTAGTCTTTTGCTTACTATTTGATTAAATGCCTTTACCCGCCATGCAGCTATGCTCTTCCATGTTGGCCTATCTTAGGTAATGTCCAAATGCTGAGTATCTCCAACTATGAAGCCTTCGTAGGTATTCATTTTCTGGTTTTCCCATCCCAGTGCTGTCATAATTACAGCAATAAAAGTGTCAGTCTCTCTAACAAAATACTGCTGAAAGCAGGCTGTGAATGTATTAGGGATAGAGATAGGCCTAGTGTATGATGTCCTTTTGAATATGACCACTAGGCGAATGTGATGCTCTACAATAGCTTAAGATGGTATATGTGTGCGTGCGCGTGTGTCTGTCTGTGTGTGCGTGCGTTTGTGTCTGTGTTTCTGTGGATCTGGAGAATGGTTGCACATGTATAGTTCAGTTTACTTCAAGGCCACAACTAAGGGGACCATAGGGTCCTTGTTAGCTTGTTTCACTCAAGTCGACATTGCTCACCCACTGTGAAACCACTAAGGACAAGGCATCAAAATCAAAGGCTAGTCTTGCCACTATACGGTACACTTGCACGCACGCACGCACGCACGTACGCACGTACGCACGCACGCACGCACGCACGCACGCACGCACGCACGCACGCACGCACGCACGCACGCACACACACACACACACACACACACACACACACACACACACACACACACACACACACACACACAGAGAGAGAGAGAGAGAGAGAGAGAGAGAGAGAGAGAGAGAGATATGGAGGGAGACAGAGAGACAGGGAGAGACAATGTTCCACAGCTCCCACAACTTTCTACTACTCTACAAGTGGTATAAGCTCGGCAAAGGATTCAAACCAGATTCACCTTTGGATGATAGTCTCCTGAACAGATAAGTTACATGTTAGTCTGCCACTCTTTTCCAATGGGGTCACTTGTCTGTGATGTCAGCCAGTCTATTCCATTAGGGTCACTTGTCTGTGATGTCATTATGGAGATGGTTCTAAAACCTCACCTGAGAATACAGACACTCATTTAGCAGCAGGACACTGAAAATTACAGTTGGATTATTGTTTCCTCCTGGACATTTACACACGCCTCACATAGTATGGGACTCAGATGGACAGCAAAAGTCAGGGGTGCAGGCCAATCATCATACTGTAAGTACATGAATATCAACATAGCACTATCATATCAGTAAGCATAGGTTTTATAGCTCAACTTCAACATGAAGACACACAAACACACACACACACACACACACACACACACACACACACACACACACACACACACACACACACACACACACACACACACACACACACACACACACACACACACACACACACACACACAGACAGAGAGAGAAAGACAGGTAAGGAGAGAGAGAGACAGGGAGAGACAATGTTCCAGAGCTCCTACAACTTTCTACTACCCTACAAGTGGTATAAGCTCTGCAAAGGATTCAAACCAGATTCACCTTAGGATGATAGTCTCTTGAACAGATACATGTTAGTCTGCCACTCTTTTCCATTAGGGTCACTTGTCTGTGATGTCTGCCACTCTATTCCATTAGGGTCACTTGTCTGTGATGTCATTATGGAGATGGTTCTAAAACCTCACCTGAGAATACAGACACTCATTTAGCAGCAGGACACTGAAGAGTACAGTTGTATAATTGTTTCCTCCTGGACATTTACACACGCCTCACATAGTATGGGACTCAGATGGACAGAAAAAGTCAGGGGTGCAGACCAATCATCATACTGTAAGTACATGAACATCAACACAGCACTATCATATCAGTAAGCATAGGTTTTATAGCTCAACTTCAATATGAACACACACACACACACACACACACACACAGACACAGAGAAAGAGAGATAGACAGAGACAGAGAGAGAGGGAGGGAGGGAGGGAGAGACAATGTTCCAGACCTCCTACAACTTTCTACTACCCTACAAGTGGTATAAGCTCTGCAAAGGATTCAAACCTGATTGACCTTTGGATGATAGTCTTTTGAACAGATACATGTTAGTCTGCCACTCTATTCCAATAGTCTTTTGTCTGTGATGTCTGCCACTCTATTCCATTAGGGTAACTTGTCTGTGATGTCATTATGAAGATGGTTCTAAAACCTCACCTGAGTATACAGACACAACATTAAGCAGCAGGAGACTGAAGAGTACAGTTGGATTATTGTTTCCTCCTGGACATTTACACACGCCTCACATAGTATGGGGCTCAGGTGGACAGCGAAAGTCAGGGGTGCAGGCCAATCATCATACTGTAAGTACATGAACCTTAACACAGCACTATCATATCAGTAAGCATAGATTTTTTAGCGCAACTTCAACATGAAGACACACACACACACACACACACACACACACACACACACACACACACACACACACACACACACACACACACACACACACACACACACACACACACACACAGAGAGAGAGGGAGGGAGAGAGAGAGAGAGGGAGGGAGAGAGAGAGGGAGAGAGAGAGAGAGAGAGGGAGAGAGGGAGTGAGACAGGGAGATACAATGTTCCAGAGCTCCTATAACTTTCTACTACCCTACAAGTGGTATAAGCTCTGCAAAGGATTCAAACCAGATTCACCTTAAGATGATAGTCTCTTGAACAGACACATGTTAGTCTGCCAATCTATTCCATTAGGGTCACTTCTCTGTTATGTCATTATGGAGATGGTTCTAAAACCTCACCTGAGAATACAGACACTCATTTAGCATCAGGACACTGAAGAGTACAGTTGGATTATTGTTTCCTCCTGGACATTTACACATGCCTCACATAGTATAGGACTCAGATGGACAGCGAAAGTCAGGGGTGCAGGCCAATCAGCATACTGTAAGTACATGAACATCAACACAGCACTATCATATCAGTAATCATAGGTTTTATAGCTCAACTTCAACATGAAGACACACAAACACACATACGCACAGAGAGAGAGAGAGAGAGAGAGAGAGAGAGAGAGAGAGAGAGAGAGAGAGAGAGAGAGAGAGGGAGGGAGACAGAAAGACAGAGAGGCAGGCAGATACAATGTTCCAGAGCTCATACAACTTTATTCTACCCTACAAATGGTATAAGCTCTGCAAAGGATTCAAACCAGATTCACCGTATATGATAGTCTCTTGAACAGATACATGTTAGTGTGCCAATGTATTCCAATAGGGTCAGTTGTCTGGGATGTCACAAAGGAGATGGTTCTAAAACCTCACCTGAGAATACAGACACTCATTTAGCATCAGGACACTGAAGAGTACAGTTGGATTACTGTTTCCTCCTGGACATTTACACACGCCTCACATAGTATGGGACTCAGATGGACAGAAAAAGTCAGGGGTGCAGACCAATCATCATACTGTAAGTACATGAACATCAACACAGCACTATCATATCAATAAGCATAGACTTTTTAGCGCAACTTCAACATGAAGACACACACAAACACAAACAACACACAGACACACACAGAGAGAGAGAGAGAGAGAGAGAGAGAGAGAGAGAGAGAGAGAGAGAGAGAGAGAGAGAGAGAGAGAGAGAGAGAGGAAGGGAGACAGAGAGACAGAGAGACAGGCAGATACAATGTTCCAGAACTCCTACAACTTTCCACTACCCTACAAGTGGTATAAACTCTGCAAAGGATTCAAACCAGATTCACCTTAAGATGATAGTCTCTTGAACAGATACATGTAGTCTGCCAATCTATTCCATTAGGGTCACTTGTCTGTTATGTCATTATGGAGATGGTTCTAAAACCTCACCTGAGAATACAGACACTCATTTATCAGCATGACACTGAAAAGTACAGTTGGATTATTGTTTCCTCCTGGACATTTACACACGCCTCACATAGTATGGGACTCAGATGGAGAGCAAAACTCAGGGGTGCAGTCCAATCATCATACTGTAAGTACATGAACATCAACATAGCACTATCATATCAGTAAGCATAGGTTTTATAGCTCAACTTCAACATGAAGACACACACACACACACACACACGCACGCACGCGCGCACGCAGAGACAGAGAGACGGAGAGACAATGTTCCAGAGCTCCTACAACTTTCTACTACCCTACAAGTGGAATAAGCTCTGCAGGATTCAAACAGATTCACCTTAGGATAATAGTCTCTTGAACCGATACATGTTAGTCTGCTGCTCTATTCTAATAGAGTCATTTGTCTGTGATGTCTGCCACTCTATTCAATTAGGGTCACTTGTATGTGATGTCATTGTGGAGATGGTTCTAAAACCTCACCTGAATATACAGACACAACATTTAGCATCAGGACACCGAAGAGTACCGTTGGATTACTGTTTCCTCCTGGACATTTATACATGCCTCACATATTATAGGACTCAGATGGACAGCAAAAGTCAGGGGTGCAGGCCAATCATCATACTGTAAGTACATGAACCTTAACACAGCACTATCATATCAGTAAGCATGTAAGCTCAGATGGATAGCAAAAGGCAGCACAGTGACATATTCAGGTTTACACTTCGATCAGGTTGCGCTCTATTGCTGATGTCTGTTTTAGAGCATGCGTGGCCTTACTGGCAGTGCACACACATGTGACAGCGACATTGGTGGGCTAGCGGGCATTGATATGGGACACCACAAAGCAATTTGTGAATGAATCTGTTTAGTGTAATCTAATAGCAAAATCTTTTGGGGGTTAGGAGCGGGGTGAGTGTGTTGCTGAGGGAGTGAGGGCAAACAAAACTTGACTAAAAAAAAAAAGAGAGTGTAAGCTTAATTGATCCTGCCTTCACACTGATGTAAGTGAGAAAGACAGTCAGACCTGCATTTCTCTCAGATAAGCAAAATGACATTACATAATGAAATAAGAATTGACTCTTTGTGGATGGGCCTGTGCATGATGTTGAATATGAAAACAGGTGACTGCATTTAATCTGCACTCTCAAATCAAGCTCAATCTCATGGCTCTACTCAATGTCAGTCATAGTCGTAGCCAGGAGTTTGAAGTAAGGGAGCGCAGCGCGCCAAGTTTTTTTAAAAGGTGCACTGTGTAGGATGATGGTGCCCGGAGTATCTTTTGCAACTATGCTGCTCATTGAAACTGTGCTGTCGTCTGCCAATTTTGGTCTTTTCATGAATATTTGCTAAATAATGAACTAATATTTACTAGTATGACCAAAATACAGTGTTTTGCAGCTGAAAATATATATTTCTGGAAATTCAAAATGGCGGACAGTGGAGAAGATCCCCTTTTTCATGTATGAAAAGTACAATTTTCCCAGTCATAATGAACACTTATGACGTGTACAGACCAAGAGCGAACGGAGCGAATCGAGCGACGGAAGTCATTATTTCTCTATGGAGGGCATGCGACCAGCGCTACCAAAGCGAATTCACCAGGGGCGAAGCTTCCTGAGCGACCAGAGCGAATTTTAACGATTAAACAAAATCTAAGCTTAATCGTAGGTGAATTCGCTATGACGCGGTTCACGAATACCAATTGGAATGTTCATATCAACGATTGTCCCAGCCTGTTAAGCCAGAGCCGTTATGTGATTAGCTAAATCAAACATGTCAATGCTGCGTCTGGAGCGAATACAGCTAATTCAAGGCGAAACTTCTTCTGCTACCCACGCTACCAGGCAGCGTAGTTCGCTCTTGGTCTGGACACGGCATTAGAATTTGCTGGTGGTGCAAAGTTGTAAATGGGCAACATCAATTATGGAAATAAACTACTAAAAATATTACACAGTGCACATTTAAAGGCCAACTTCCGATAAAACACAGTTTTACTCACTCCTTTTGAAAATCGGACGGTCACCCCAAGTTAAACTCACTTGCAAGGCTCTCATAGCGGTGCGTGGCCGTGTTTCCCGGTGTTTCCCAATTTACATAAATAATGCAGAGAAACGAGCGAATCACGAAAGCCTTTCTGTGTTGCGTCACGTCGAAAGAAGGCGTTGCACACAAAGGTTTATGTCGACCCAATTTTCTAAAAACATGTAGAGTATATTTTTCTGCTTATTTTCAAAACAAGCAACGTCTGGTGGCCCGAAACCTATCTTAGCTTAGCTATCAGCTGGTTGCTACACACACACCACAAAGCCTCATACATACAGCAAGCCCACTCTGGGTCGCTGTCGAAAGAGCACAGACCTGAATGGAGCCTGCGCGTCTCCGTTGGTGCCCCTATAGTGCAGTACCACCCGGGTAAGTGGCGACTCTGTTTCCCATTACAATCTCTCCCAGAACAGGACTGAGCCAATCAGAGACGCATTTCCACGAGAGCAGGAGGAGTGAGCCAATCAGAGACGAATTTCCACGAGAAACACCATCTCGTTTTTCCACAAGCCACCTTGCTAGCTTCAGGGTTCGTACGGTCATGAAAAACCTGGAAAAGTTATGGAATTTGAAAATTCAAATTTCCAGGCCTGGAAAAGTTATGGAAAACGTATTTTTGGTCAAAAGTTTTGGAAAAGTCATGGAAATCCATCCAGTGTTTCATCAATTATCTTTATGAAGTTGATGCCACGGCGTAATAAAATCTAAATGTCCGAGTTCTCGTGGAAATGTTGTCTAGTGCAGGCTGCGTCTGCCTAACCATGTGTTGCCAAATTGAGTGGGTTTCAAATAACGCATGTTGTAATGGCTCCAGGCGGGTTTCAAGCGTTTCTGGCGCTAGAAATCAGTCACACCTGGCAACCCGCCTCGTAACGCGCGAGCTAGATGTAGCGTGTGCGTGGTGGTGAGAGGTGATCATAGCTCTAATCCTAGAAAAGAAATGTGGTTCTGTACGATATTGCAGCATGTCGCGAAGTGTTACTTCAACAATGCGCGTCTTAACTTTCTGAAAAGATGATCAACATGGCTGGAGAGGACGAAAGTTGTGTTGTGTCCGTCCGATATGGGCGAAGCAGCGGCACTTGTTAGCCACCTGAAGGGCAAGATACAGCAGGCGGTTACCTCCTCAGCTACTAACAGGTTAGCAGTTATACGCGTTTTAAAATATTTAGCGGTTCCACTGAAACTTAGCTAATGCCAAAAGGAATACAATCCTAAGACCTGTTTGGTCTTGGTTTAATTTGCCAGATAGGGCACCAAGCGAACTTTTATGCTGTCGGTAAGCCCCGAGATTTTGATATTGATAACCAATGCACCTGCTGCCTGCGAGTGAACTTGTCCAGTGTGCTGAAAAAGATTACATGAAATCCGTGCAGTAGTCTATGTGAAGCTGACCGCGAGCCAAACGATTACCGGTACCAATGTCTAGTCACGCTGCCGTTTATACCGTATTTCAAAACAGGCGCGTCATGCAGAGTTTGAAAAAGTCATCTGTGGCTTTGTTTTCAAATCGGTCAGATCGTTGTAACACAAAATGAAACTCACCCTAGCATCTCCTTGAGTGGGCGTCAGACTAGAACTATGCCACGAACAGTGCAGTCTCTCTCTCTCTTTTTTTTTTGCTCCAGCAACGACCACAACAAATGACAACATTATCATTCTTACAGGAGCTTTGGACTGTTGTGCTTAGGCAGGTGTAGTAGGCAGGCCTATGATTTCTCACTTGGACAGGATGAGCTTTTATCCATCTCCATAGAGAGCATGTTGATACAAATGTGTCTTCATGATGATTTCACGACCTAATTTGCTATAGGCTGGCCTAGGCCTATTCATTTTCATTTCTGACTGTACATTAGACAAGCAATTATATAACATTGGATATATATAACATAGCAGAATTAATGTAATACAACATGAAGTATAATGGTTGCTTATAGCTTGTAGTAAAAGATAACCTATAGTATGAATATGTTTATTGTTTACATATTTGTAATATAGGCTATGTAATATATAATAGGCCTATAATATGCCATAGTCTATAGTATAACTATATATACAGTAATTACATATTTATAATATAGGCTACGTAATATAGCCTGTAATATAGCCTAATACGCCCCCACCCCCCGCGCGCGATTGGTCATTGGTTTTTCGGTCCTGGAAATTCAGAAAAAGGTTTTGGAAAAGTCATGGAAAAGTCATGGAAAAAAATTGGTGAAAAAGTGTATGAACCCTGTAGCTTGCAAAAACGGCTTGAAACAAAGCAACCAGAACGTTTTTTAAAACAGGACCACGTGTAACACATTCAATAGCAATGGGGAACACAGCAATATTAATGAAATTACGTTGAGAGGTCATCTTTAAACACTCTGGTGTGATCTGTGCTAGCGGAGCACCCTGCCCCCCCCCCCCCCCCCCCCCCCCCCCCACACACACACACACGCAAACACACACCCGCTAATTATAACACTGTCTGTAATGACACAGACACATTATAACTCAGTTGGCTCATAATTATCAGAAAAAATGATGTAATAATTGAGTGACTACTGTACGGTACTGTTCTGAATACTGTATATTCAGCATATATATTTTACCAAAATATATTTAGCTAGTTCCTGAAGAACGAAATAATGCACTCCTTTAGGGTCAACATGACTGAATGCTTCACCAATGTGTTTTAAAAGAATGGCTATTTGTTCTATGTGCTTGGCTTGAACAAAAAAGTGACAAAAAGTCTTCATTTGATGTCTCTCTCAGGGGCATTTTCAGCTGGTGCAGCCCTATTATTGCATGGCAAGCTGTCCACGCATGTGGTGCTGAAATGAGACGCGTGGCCTTAACCTGGAGTGCGGGCACCCCCTGGCGGTCATGAAGTCATTATATCGATTCATGTCTCAAGCAAGAATCATTGCAGTAAATCACTTGAATCATTTTTAGTGCGTATACATATATAATTTTGGGTTGTGGCTTGTCTTGGTCCCAGGTTAGAGGGTGCTATATGGAAGAGGTTATGAACCACTGCTCTGGCAGGCCGCTTACAATAGGAATACTGTACATTCTGCAGTGTTGTACAAAGTGGGCTGGGTTGGAAAATCAAACTCACCTAGAGTATTTTGCACCCTTCCAAAATATTGCTTTGACAAAAGTTCAAGTAAAGCGAAATACTACTGGGGGGCGCTGTCGCCCCCACATTTGGGCTTGCATGCCCACGGGGACCCCGGTTCAAGTCCGGCCGATCCCACCCCGTCTCTCTGTCCCACTCGCTTCCTACCATCTCAGACTGTCCGATCAAATAAAGGCATAAAAGCCCCTAAAAATGAAATACTACTTAAGTTTACGTTTTAAAGTATGTGGAATTTATTGCGTACTTCAGTGACAAGTAATACAGAACTAAATGTAAGGTTACCCAAGTAATGATACAAGTTGCAAAAAAAAAACAAAAAAAACAAGTCCTGGTAGTTAAAAGACTGAAAATGCATATTACAGGCACACACTTCATAAATATGTTTTTTAAACCTCTTAACAGCGATGGCTACTGCTGTTATTCTACAAAAAGAAATGGTAACTCCTTTCGGGCATTTCAAACCATGGGACCCCTAAATTCATTCAGAATTGTACAATCTGGTGACTGACAAGTTAACACAACAAGTGCACACCATAGATATAGAAGTAGAAAAGGAGAAATTGTGGGTTAAAAATAAATTTAAAAAATACTAACTATTTGGGACTGTCACAGTCTGCCATTTACAACTTTTCCCAACATTGTAATCCTGCTAGGGACATTGAAATGTATTGGAGTAAAAGCTGCAATTAACTTAAGAAATACATTGAAGTAAAAGAGAAAGGTAATATGATTTTTAAAAACTCATGTAAAGTACAAAGTCTTTGAACATATAGTTAAGTACAAGAGTGAAGTATATTTTACGTTATTGCTAAACAACACTGAGGTGTGTGTGTGTGTGTGTGTGTGTGTGTGTGTGTGTGTGTGTGTGTGTGTGTGTGTGTGTGTGTGTGTGTGTGTGTGTGTGTGTGTGTGTGTGTGTGTGTGTGTGTGTGTGTGTGTGTGTGTGTTGAGTTCAGACACCTTCCCCCGCCTCCTCCACGTCATCATACGTCATCTACAATGTCCTGCATTTCCATCTCCTGAACACCAGGGGTCAGCGCTCCTCCTTTGCTCCTCAGCTTAAGCCAGATCACAGCAGCCAGTAGCCCCAGCAGCGCACAGCTCAGCAGTGGACCGTACACCCTGTAGAAGGGAGAGTGCACCCCAAACGGATCCCTGTACACAAGGCGGAATTCCCTCTCATGGCAAACTTCAGCAACACCCCTGCTATATCTCCACATGTACACCCCGCTGTCCTCTGCTGTGAGGTTGAAGATGAGCAGAGAGTAATTGGATCTGTCCACAGTCACTCTGCCACTCACATCCTCAGGCATGACCATAGACTTATTATCAGAGTCCACTATCAAAACCTGTGATTGCTGAACAGTCTGACGGTACCATTGGACTAGAGGACCAAAAGAAACGAAATATTGCTGTACAGGGCCAAAAATGAAACTTTGATTGTCTTTAGCAACCTCCAAGCGGACACTCTCACCTTGAGAAAACAACACGTGCAAGGGCGAGACGTCAGTGCAGAGAAGTAGAAGACATGCCTTCCATGGATGTAGTGTCAAATACATGGACACTACATCCACCCATCCCCCAGCTCTGCCTATGGTCTCCACTCCTACCATCTACACAGTAAAAAAATAACTGTTGTTTTTACGGTAAATTGCTGGCAGCAGTGGTTGCCAAAGTCTACCTTTAAACAAATAACGGTATATTTCCTTTTTACATTTTACGGTAAGATTATGGCAGCAGTGGTTGCCAAAGCCTACCGTTAAATAAATAACGTTTTTTTTTTTTTTTACATTTTACGGTAAAATTATGGGAGCAGTGGTTGCCAAAGCCTACCGTTAAATAAAAAAGGGTATTTTTTTTTTTTTTTTTACATTTTACGGTAAAATTATGGCAGCAGTGGTTGCCAAAACAGATTGGACAGATTATATTCAGGTGAGTTCAATTATAGAGTTACAATCAGACAACTGATTGGACTGATTATACTCAGGTGAGTTCAATTATAGAGTTACAATCAGACAACTGATTGGTCTGATTATGCTCAGGTGAGTCCAATTATAGAGTTGCAATCACAGACAACTGATTAGACTGATTCTACTCATTGGAGTCCAATAAACATGTTGATCCAGATTTTTCAAAAGTTTCCCAAAGTAATCCAAAATGGAGTAGATAGAGGCTTGGACAGGATTAACGCATTTCTCCAGTTGAGGTGGTTTATTGTAGAACGTATTTACACAAAACTTTAACTGAGGTTGTTTGCAAAATAAAAACTGTTTATAAACTTAAAAAATAAACGATTGTACTGAAGAATATGGTCAAAACAGTGTTTGTTGCCAAGCTCCTAACCATCCACCATTTTCCACCTGTTTCCACCATTCACCTGCGCCCTGCGTCACAGGTAATGTTTCCAAATTTGCGCGTCACGTGATGAAATGGGTAGCAGCTCGGCCTCAAAGACTGTTTCCATAAAAAATGTCCATTATTTGCTAAACTTCATTCAATTACTTTATATTTAATAAACAAATACCAAAAAACAAAAATATTATCAAAAAATAACACAAAACAAAGGAATGGCTATCACATTCCGGCCCCTAATTTTTGTTCACAAATAATTACCAAAAAAGAGAATATGTGAATAGCCAGCCATACTTCAATCATTCATCAATCAAGGAATTATTAAATGTCCACATTGTAGTCCATTTAAATGTATGTGCACTGCACATGAAAGCTCAAAAAAGGTATTGTCCACAAAGAGAAAAATAAAAATCTTTCTTCGCAAAAATGCATAATCCATCAGGGAAAAAAAAATAATCCATCAAAAAGGGAAATAGGATATTCCATCAAAAAACTGAAAAAAGCTTCAAAATGTTTCAAAAATAGAATCTTCCACAGAAAAAAGTTAGCGGGATCCAACCTGGAAGTAATGGTTAAAGCATTCAAATAATAATAGCCATTTATTATGTATTAAATTATCGGTATTCCACTATATCCAAAGGCTTCTAAGCCAAACTTTAAACATTACTTCATTTAATTTCTTAGTTTTTCTTTTCTTTTTCAAAATAACCATTAATATTCAGAAATAACTGAGGGTCAATGATTTCTACTCTGCTTCAAGTAAGAGGCAGAGTTTGGTAATGGGCCTTTCCAGTTCATTAGTTTGGGTCTTGACTCGCACTTTTCGCACAAGCCCCTTGTGGTCTTTTGTGGTGTCTGTAATGCGCCCTAGTGGCCATGAATTGCGAGGGGCAGACTCATCCACCAGCAGGACCAGGTCTCCTACTGTGAAGCTTCGTTGAGCTCGGTTCCATTTTTGGCGCTGCTGCATTATGGGGAGGTATTCTTTAGCCCACCTTTTCCAGAATAAGTCACTGATGTACTGGACTTGCTTCCAGCGCCTTCTTCCATAGCTTGAATGCTTATCGAACAGGCCAGGGGAGAGAACAGGTTGCCCTTTTAACAACAGCAGGTGATTTGGTGTCAATGCCTCAAGGTCATTTGGGTCATCACTGGATGGGGTTATTGGCCTGTCATTTAAGATAGCCTCGACTTCACAGAAGATTGTGCTGAGGGCTTCATCGTCCACCAACTGCTGCTTCATAACAGAGGAAAGGGTTCTTTTGACCTGCTGCACTAGGCGTTCCCAGACACCACCATGATGGGCTCCGTGTGGTGGGTTAAAGGTCCATGTAATTCCATCTTGTCTTAGGACACTTTGTATCTTGTCTTTGTTTATGTCTTTCAAAGCTTGCTTTAGCTCACGATTTGCACTTATGAAATTCGTTCCATTGTCTGATTTTATGTGCATCACTTGTCCTCTCCTACAGATGAATCTTCGGATGGCATTGATGCAAGAGTCTGTATCGAGGGTGTGAGCCACCTCCAGGTGAACAGCACGGGAGGTTAGGCATGTGAAGATGACGCCATATCTTTTTATGGTATTCCTCCCTCTTTTTACTTCAATAGGGCCGAAGTAATCCATTCCTACGTGAGAAAAGGGAGGGAGGTCCATAACGAGTCGCTCAGATGGAAGGTCGGCCATTTTTTGTATTCCAGGTTTTTGGCGCCTGCGACGGCATATCTTGCATTTCCCAATAATCTTTCTTGCCAGGGCATTGGCATGGGGGATCCAATATTGTCTGCGGAGTGTAGAGAGCATATGATTCCTCCCGTCATGTCCAACTTTCTCATGTACACGGCGTAGGATGAGCTTAGAGATGTGACTGCTTTTGGGTAAAATAGCAGGATGCTTTGCTTTCTCTGGTAATGCAGACCTGTGCAGTCGGCCACCTACTCTTAGGATACCGTCCATCATTATGGGATCCAGCTTGTACAATGAACTTGTTGCTTTTACGGCCTTGCCCTCGTTCACAAGAGAGATTTCCTCCATGTAGTGTTGTTTTTGCACATACTTTACTATGGCTTGTTCCGCCTTTTCCAAGTCATCTGCTGTGAGCTTACAGTTCATCCTTTCCTTTTTTCTTTTAGGCCGGCCTGGTTGGTTCACATTTGCTTTTTTCTTTTCGTCACATTTCTGTTTCAGGGTGTCTTTGATCTTTAGAATCCATGCTACAGCTCGCTTTAAGTCATTCCATTTGGAGAAGTAGGCAAGCAAGTTGGAGGTGGGGCTAGATTCCAGTGGCAGGACAGCTGTGGCATGACTGAAAACTTCCTTCTTCAGTTCAGGGTCATTCTCTGGAATGTCATGTGTGTTCTCCATCACTTCCGGCCATTGCGTATTGCTTTGCAGGAAAGGTGGGCCATTGAACCACACTTCGGACTGTAGGAAGTTTTGCACTGTTAAGCCACGTGAGGCTGCGTCAGCTGGATTCTGCTTGGAAGGAATGTGTCTCCATTGCTCCACCTTCGTCAATGAATGAATCAGAGCGATGCGGTTTGCTACATAGGTCTTGAATCTTTTTGTCCTGTTGGCAAGGTATTGCAACACCGTCATGCTGTCTGACCAGAAGACTGAGTCTGAGAGTGGGAGATGCAGTTCTGTTTTCAGCATGTGATCCAAGCGTGCGGCCAGTACTGCTGCAGCAAGCTCCATTCTCGGAATGGTTGTGGTCTTGAGTGGGGCCACTCTGCTTTTTCCAAAGGCGAATGCCACATGTACATCACCTCTTTCATTTGTGAGTTGCAGGTAGGACACAGCACCATAGCCCACCTCACTAGCGTCACAGAAGTGGTGCAGTTGTGCAGAAGTGATCTGACTAAAGCCTGGTGGGATGAGGCTTCTGTCGACTCCGAGGGTGCCTAGGAGATGGAGTGTGCTATGCCAGCTTTCCCAGGTACGAGCGATGTCATCAGGGATTTTCTCGTCCCAGCTCAGTTTTAGCTTACACAAGCTTTGCACAATCTGCTTTGCCACAAGTGTGATGGGGGCTAGGAAACCTAGGGGGTCATAAATAGAACAGGTGACTGAAAGAATGCCTCTTCTTGTTAGCTGGTGTGGCTTTATGGCTATACTGAAGGTGAATTGGTCATTTTCCACGTTCCACTGAGTTCCAAGGGCTCTTTCCATTGGTAGCTGTTCATTGCTAAGATCCAGTGTTTGCACATCCTTGGCTCTGTCTTTTTCAGGGATGGCAGAGAGGACTGTGCGGTCGTTACTTATCCACTTGTTTAGGTGAAATCCTCCTTTGGCGCACAACTCACTCAGCTGGTGTATGAGTGTGAGGGCCTGCTCTGTGCTGTTCACTGCTTTGAGGCAGTCGTCAACATAAAAGTTCTGCATGATTGTGTTTGTGACATCCTCAGGGTATTCATGGCGATGGTCATTGGCTGTTTTTTGCAAGGCAAATGTCGCACAGCTGGGTGAGGATACGGCACCAAAGATGTGCACCAGCATTCTGTGCTCCACTGGCTCTTTGGTGATGTCCCCATCAGGCCACCAGAGGAAGCGCAGGAAGTCTGCATGTTCTTTTGCCACTCGCACCTGATGAAACATTCCTTCTATGTCTGTGATGAAAGCGACAGGGCCCAAGCGGAAGCGGAGCAGAGCACCAAGGAGTGTGTTTGTCAAGTCGGGTCCTTGCAGAAGTTCATTGTTCAGAGAAGTTCCACCATATGCTGCAGCACAATCAAAGACCACACGCAGCTTGTTTTTGCGTGGGTGATAGACACCGTGGTGGGGCAGGTACCAGACGTTGCCAGATTCTGTCTGCAGTTCATTCTCTGGAACAATTTCAGCTTGCCCTTTTGCCATTACATCGTTCATGAAGGCCTTGTATTCATTAAAGAATTCTGTGTTCTTTTGGAACTTTCACCAGGCTCTGAGCTCTCTGTTGTGCTATTTTCTTGTTGTTGGGCATGTTCACGTTGGCTGCGCGAAATGGCAACTTAAGGTGGTAGTGGCCACCTTTCAGCTCAGCAGAGTTGTTGGCAATTTTCAGGAATTGTTCATCCTCTTGCGATGGCTCAGGCTTTTCAGAGTAGTGTTGGTCCATGAAATCTTGGTTGTATTGTTTCATCAACAGGTTCTCTAGGTTGGCCACGGATATTCTATTCACTTGAACACAGGGGCTGTCAGAGTCATCACAGCCAAGCGGCCCGTTGATGACCCATCCAAGAATAGATTTCACAGCATATGGACCGGAACCAACGCTGTTGATCACTTTCCAGGGTTCTAGAGCTTTTGGAACGTTAGCTCCGATGAGTAGACCAATGCCTGCATCAATTGTAGTGATGTCGACTTCCTCCAGGTAAGGCCATTTTTTGATGTCAGTTGCTTTTGGAATGTTTTCATTCGTCACAGGTATTGTTGCCTGTGTAAACACATTGGGCAGCTTTAGAAAAGAGTCACTGTTTAATGCAGCCACTTCCAAACCTGTCACCTCTTGGCTGGTGACGGCCTTTTCTTCCCCCATTGTTTTCAGTATTATTTCCATTTTTCTTCCAGGTGCATGCAGCTGCTTGGCCAGCTCTTCTGTGCAGAAGGTGGCCGAGCTTCCAGAATCCAAAAAAGCATATGTTTGTATGATTTTTGTTCCACTTGCTAGCTTCACTTTCACAGGTACGACTGAGAGGACACAGTCTGGCTTGCCGGCCCCAGTATGGCTACCAGTGGCCATTGAGAGCACTGCATCTGGACCGGTTCCTTTTGTGGGTTTTGTTTGTTTGTCTTTTCCAGATATATGCAGAAGTGTTGGGTGGATTTGTTGACAAAGACTGCATGATAGGCGATTTGTGCAGGTTTTACTTATGTGTCCACGTTGCAGACATCCATAGCATATTCCTTTTGATTTTAAGAATTCCACTTTCTCCTTGTTTTGTTTTGCTTTAAAGGTGTCACAACCTTCTAGTGCATGGTCGTTATGGCAGAGTATACATGGCTTGCTGAATGCACTGATGTCGCTTTGATTTGAGGATGGTTTGTTATTGTTGTGCTGTGATGTTGCCATGGGTTGCAATGATGTTGCAAAGTTGCTCTGCTTACTTGCATTGGACCTGGTGAAGATCCTTTTTTGCTGTGTCGCCGTGGTTCCATCCAGGGTTTTCTGTGTCTGTGGGCTCGGTGTCTCGCCGAAGATGGGGTCCAGCATGATTCGTGATTGTTTGTCCATAAAGGCGATTAAATCATTGAATGTGGGTCTCTGCTTGTGTTTATCATAAATGTTGCTGGCAACACTTCTCCATTTGTCCCTAAGTTTAAATGGCAATTTGGATGCAATTATTTTTAAACTAGCAGGCGCTTCCAGATCAGAACCATAATTCATGTCTTTCATTGTGTTATGGCAACTTTTCAGAAAGATAACATATGACCTCAGACTTAAAGCATCTTCTGCCCTAATGGCAGACCATGTCATTGCTTTGTCTAAAAATGCTGAGGAAATTTTGAATGGGTTTCCAAAATGCCACTCAAGCTGCGCCTTTGCCTCTTTATAGCCATCTGTTGGCGGCAGGTGGAAAAAGCTACGCACTAGGTTTTGCGCCTCGCCAGCAGTGTACTGCTCTAGAAAATAAAGGCGCTGTTGCGCGTCATCAGTTTTGCGTTCGATTAACTGTTCGAATGATTTGATGAATGATTTGTATTGTAGGGGGTCTCCATGGAAAACAGACACCTGGCGTTGTGGGAGTTGTGACAAGTCCTGTTGCTTCAGCATAAGTTCCGAAATCTCGTTCTGCCTTTTCATAATGTTTACGATTGGGTCATTGCTGGGCACTGGTGTCGGTTTTAAGGATGATCTTAGTGCTGGTTGGGGCCTTTGGGGTATTGGCAATGGGCTTTGCGTTTCCAATTTAGGCTGCGTGGGGATTGTTTTCACGTTTGGCAAGCTGTATTCTCCGTCGGGTGTTTTTACTTGGGTTTGTCGTTTTTTTGTTGTCGTGGGGATTATATATTGAGTCGATGTGCCAGATGGAGTGGCGGGCAGTTGGTCAGTTTCAGAGAGGGCTTTTATTGTGGCTGCGTTTTGTGCCATTTTCACCTGTAGTTGGTGCCTTTCCTTTTTTGATTTTATCTGCAATTCTTCTATGTCCAATTCTAATTGTCGATCCATGGAGTCAGCTTGCGCTTCCAGCCTTGCTTGCTCCACGCGCGCATCGGAGAGCGCGTCGGATATTTTACTGGCCCTACTTGACACTCTACTCGGTGGTTTCCTTGCAGCTTGTGAAACGCTGTCATAGGGTGACACGGAATCGACAGCAGCACCTGTACCAGCACCATGATTTGTTTTTGGAGCCAAGTCATCGAGTTCCACCACATCAGCCCTTAACCACATGTCGATGCCTTGTATAAATTCACTGAAGCTGACAATCTTTGGCTCGTACCAGTCACTATGGTCGAGGCCTCTTTCCTCGTCTGGTAATAAAGACTGAACACGTTCATGTAATTTTCCAAAATCATCCATGAAGCTCAGAAATTTGGAAAGCTCCTGTTCCACTTCTTCTCTTGTTTCTCCAGCCTCCAGCAAACCGTTAATGTCTTTGCGCTTTCGCGTTAATGCGCCCAGTTTTCCTCTGCGTGAAAGCATTAATTTGTACAATTCCCTTTCTTTGTCAATCATTATCTGTTCCTCCTCCGCATTATCTTCTGCAATTTCAGGCATTGTCTGTACATTCTGCACATTTTCTTCTTCTGCCTTTTCCATGTTTAATCCTTTTCATTTATGTTCTTAAATGTCCAGCAGCGTCAATTCCAAAAGTTTTCGAAGACAAAAAGGGATTTAAAAGCGCCGCCCGACGTTGGGCTACTTCCTTGTTTTACTCACAGTCTTTCTTTGTTCGATTTTCCAGCTTGTTTTAGATCTTGTCCAAGGTTCCAGCAAACGAAAGAATTAATCCAAGACTGTTTTGACTTTTGTAGATCCAGATTTTTCAAAAGTTTCCCAAAGTAATCCAAAATGGAGTAGATAGAGGCTTGGACAGGATTAACGCATTTCTCCAGTTGAGGTGGTTTATTGTAGAACGTATTTACACAAAACTTTAACTGAGGTTGTTTGCAAAATAAAAACTGTTTATAAACTTAAAAAATAAACGATTGTACTGAAGAATATGGTCAAAACAGTGTTTGTTGCCAAGCTCCTAACCATCCACCATTTTCCACCTGTTTCCACCATTCACCTGCGCCCTGCGTCACAGGTAATGTTTCCAAATTTGCGCGTCACGTGATGAAATGGGTAGCAGCTCGGCCTCAAAGACTGTTTCCATAAAAAATGTCCATTATTTGCTAAACTTCATTCAATTACTTTATATTTAATAAACAAATACCAAAAAACAAAAATATTATCGAAAAATAACACAAAACAAAGGAATGGCTATCACAAAACATCAACTTAATTAGATACCTAAATAAATGCCCAATTGCCAGATTGTCTAGTGCAGGCAGGTGGACCAGTCTAGTATCATCAATGAAGGGTATGCAAATCCATTCTTTATTTAAAAAAGGCCTGAAAATAATCTTAAGGAAAATGAAGGCCAAAGCTAGCGGGGCAAGCAAGCTAACAAACAAGCTAGTTAGCAAGCCACCATGCAGCCACCCTTACAACGTGACCTGCTAGCCGGGCCAGCCAGGTGAGGGCAGGCAAGCTAGCTAGCTAGCAACCAGTGAGCAGTACAATGCAACAGTCCCTGTTTAAATACATGTTCAAGTGAACCATGTGACCCGAGTGATGAAAGATTTGGCAGGTGCAGGCAGTAAGTTAATCATTGCATGACAGCCCTTAGCACTCAGGTGAGGTCAGGAATTGATTGATAGATTGATTTGGATGGGGTAGAATGACAGTTTCAAATAGACTGGGCTACTTCTAAGAGCTCAAGGGATTACTGTCCCAGGTAGACTTTTTCAGATTATACTAGCCTATAGGTATATTTTACACATTAAATGAGGCTAAACTGTAGGCTGTTACTGGAGAAATAATAAGTTACAGTGAATTACTGCAAAATGTGCAAACTGTTGCCATTTGCAGTCCTTAACTGTTGCACAGTTTATTCAGTTGCCAGCTTCATTGTTGTCAAATCTACAATGTGGAGGCACCTGGAGCCAAGCAGACAGGCAATATGTTTTCTGTGGAGTAATTAATATTCAATTCATTATAACCTCCATTGCTTTCTGTTGGGTAGGAGGAATGCAAAAAAAGATATTCTGAATTTTGAAGAGGTTTACTGTGTCAATTTGCCTCTCAATCGAAAACTCTGATGGCAAAGCCTCAAAGTCCAATAAGGGAAAAAATTATTGCGGTGGAGAATTTTTCGCAGGATGAACTACAACACATGCAGAGGGTTGTACTCTAAGTTAATACTCATTGATGGCTACTAATCAAATAGCGTGTTGACATCAAACTCTGCCTGTTACAACCAGCCTATCAGTGGTTTGACAAGTTACACCTGGAACAAGTGCAATCACAAGAGATCTATTGGACTAAAAGAGGACAAAAAGCCTAACACGACCAGAAAGAGCACCTACTTTTTGTAGTATACACAATGTGAAGAAAAGCAGAACAGAGTTCTTTGTCTGTTGGTTCACAATTTGGTTCACTAACAGAGGATTGAGTTTGGTTCACTTATAGGGGACTCAACAAAAATGGCTGCTCATGTTGCCAAAACATTTGAAAATTGGGGAGGCATGTTTTTCACAACTCTCAAGGGAGTTAAACATTAACTCTCTAGCTCTCTTAGCTCAACAACTCGGATCCAGAGGAGTCAAATAACACTCTGTAGTGTTGCTGCAACTCTTGATGTTTAGATTTTGGCTGAACACCAGTCTAACTCTGATCAATCGAACTCTGGCAAATTTGCTGTGTACATATGTGTACACCAGTGAAAAATAAAGTTATGTACCGTTTCTTGACTACTTCATCTCACTTAACGGTATTTTCCAATATCTTCGTTTACAGAGAACAGTCCAGTAATTTCTACATATGACACCTGTCAAAAATAAAGTTATGTAGCTCTTTTTGACTAAATAGTGGCTTGCCATATTTAGTACAGAGATAAACTGTTTTACATTTTACGGTCACTGACTGTTGCAATTTGACAGTTTTTTGCCGTAATTTCAACAGGCATTTTTTACAGTGTACAACTCTGCCATAGCAGTAGCACCCCCACTGATGGACACAGCAGGCCCACCAACCTCTACTGCCTCTACCCCCCGCTCCAGCCCCTCACCTCTGCCACTGGTAACAACTTACCCACCACCACCACCCCCCCCCCCCACCCCCCAAAAGTCATTCGACCATACCCATCATTGACTATCACCTCTGAACAAGTCAGAGGGGTACTGAAAAAACTGAAATCCAGGGCAGCTGGCCCTGATGGTGTTTGTGCAAGACTGCTCAAGACATGTGCTGACATGTGCTGAGGCATTAGCTGGGCCATTACATCACCTGTACAATAGGAGTCTGCAGGAAGGAAAGGTCCTCACCATGTGGAAAACATCATGCCTGATACCCGTCCCAAAGAAAGCACACCCTAAGGAACTCAATGATTACAGACCGGTTGCCCTCACCTCACATCTAATGAAAACATTTGAACGGGTGCTGCTGCGCTACCACCTCAAGCCCCAGGTACGCCACGCACTGGATCCTCTGCAGTTTGCCTACCAAGAGAACGTGGGAGTGGAGGATGCTATCCTGTATCTCCTCCACAGGATACACTCTCACTTGGACAAGGGTGGATGTGCTGTGAGAATCATGTTTTTTGATTTCTCCAGCGCTTTCAACACCATCCAACCACTACTGCTGAGAGATAAACTGGTGCAGATGGGAGTGGCGCCTGGCCTGGTGACCTGGATCACTGACTACCTCACAGAGCGACCCCAGTTTGTAAGGATGGGTGACATCACATCTGAGACAGTGGTGAGCAGCACAGGAGCGCCACAAGGAACGGTGCTTTCCCCCGTGCTGTTCACTCTGTATACAACTGACTTCAGCTACAACTCTGCGACATGCCACATGCAGAAGTTTTCAGATGACACTGCAATTCTGGGGTGTATCAGAGACGGTCAGGAGGAAGAGTACAGGGGACTGGTCGACGACTTCGTGGGATGGTGTCAAAACCAGGGCTTTGAACCGATATTTTTTCCAATCGGTTCGTTCCGAACAGAAAAGGAATGATAGCATTTCCAGTTATGAGTTCCAACAATAACTTGACGTTCCCGAACCGGTTAGAACAAAAAAAACATTGATCCTGGAACGGCTCATTTCGTTCCTGTCAGAGCCTTCATTCCAAACTGTTCATTCAAGCGGATGAAAAGAATATCCTCCAGAATTTTGTCATTCAGGGACGACCTAAGCGGAGAAATAATAAACCTCAAATATGAAAATGCGCGCTCCATGCTTACTTGGGTCACGGAGAGCGCTATGACGGACATTGCGAGTTTATGCATATCTGCATTTGAAGTGGCCATGGATGCCCAACGAAGAACATTCTCATGCGATTACAATCGTACTTCTCTGCAAACAACGATGCAATGAGAACTCTGCCCTTTTGTATGACAGTTGTTTCTCTTATTTCGGATGTGAAGTGGAGACTTTGAAATTTGAATGGAGAGAGAACGGTGGATTACAGTCTGCGAATGTCTGATGTCACACAGGACGTGAACTTCAGCCCAATAGGTGGTAACATTAGTTACTTTTGATGCTATTCACATCATACTTTCATTCATAGCAATTTTCAACTCAAGGTCAAACATATGTGAAATTGATGTTCATAGTCCCATATGAAATGGTTATGCCTGAAAGTGTCTGAATGCCTGTAGAATGCCAGCAGACTATTGCCAGTAGACTATTTTCGGATAGGCCATAGTGAATAACTTTGGACATAGCAGCTGTTGTACTCTAGCTAGAAAGGTCCTCTTGGACTTAAATTGAAGCTCAGGAAGTTAGGCAGTTTTTTATTTACATTTGAGGGACCAAAACATATCATAACAGAGTTGAAAATGATCAAATATGAGGACAATTTGTCAGACGGTCAAGCATTTTTTGAGCTTTTTGGATATGTTGAAGATGATATTTGACAGGGAAAAAAGCCCCAAGCCCTGAAACATTTTTCAGGTTGATTCCCCTATGTGACAGGATGATCCATGTAAATGTACAGGGTTCAGAGACCATTTTTGCAGTTGTATTATATTATATTGAACACTCCAACAGGAAATCATAGAGAAAAAACATAGCAAAAAACATCCTGAGGGGTGTAGCTGGCTCCCGGCCTAAAACCCCAAACCATATCCTGTCACATACTGAGAAACGACACATGAAAATTAAAAGAATACCTGAGAGGAAAATGTTTCCAAGCAGCAAGCTATTTAACATAATGTCATAACATCACCTTGGTGTGTGTGTGTGTGTGTGTGTGTGTGTGTGTGTGTGTGTGTGTGTGTGTGTGTGTGTGTGTGTGTGTGTGTGTGTGTGTGTGCGTGCGCGTGTGTCCATGCATGTGTGTGTGTTACAAGCTTCTACAGTTTGAACATGCAATGAAAACAAACTACCAAACAGGGTTTATTGGCACGGGTTTATTTACAACCAGTCTTGCCCAAACGCAAGTCCACCATCAATGGAGAGGCACAAGTTTAAATAGTACTAAAGCTGCGTCCCATTACTACCACTTCCACTCGTTTTGAGCCCTAACACTCGCTTTTGTGCGTTCCCGTGAAAGTGTAGGGTGTCCCGTTTCTTAGGGAGGCGAGTGAAAGTGAAAAAAAAACACCTAAAATTCCACTTCGACCGAGTGGGGGTAGGACCCCCCCTAACGACCAAGGGAAAGAACACATTACCCAGAATGCTGTGCGAACCCCACCGGGCAAAGCAAAAACAAAAGAACATGACGTCCTAGCGGAGAGAACAGCGAACTCACTACTTGGAAATAGATGGTCACTATATGAATATTATTCGAAAATAAAAAACAAAACATATGAAAATAGACTATAAAAACAAAATAAAAACCCCTAACTGAAAAAAACATCACGTTTAGTTCGCTGGTTCGCCTACACTTGTGTTCGTTAGTTAGCTTAGCACAATTAGCGGTAGCTAACGGTTGCTATGGACAGCTAAGGTTTACTTTGGAAAAGTTTGCTTCTGCCAAATAATTAGAAGCATTTAACATGAAATGACTCCCAAAGTTGTGGATTAAAGTCCACATTGTGAGCAAGATCTCCTCACTTCAGAGCAGTGTTGACAATAGAGTTCGCTAATTAGCTTGGCTTTAGCTATTGGCACTGATGGCAGTGGTATTGGCTAATAGCTTACCTTGCATTTGAGAAATCAGATGCATGCAGCTGATATGAAATGACTCACGAATAAATGCAGATTATATTCCATGTTTACAAAAACTCCAACAAATGCAGATTTACAGTGTGCGTGTGAATGATTTATTGATAAATGCAGTGTCTTGTCCCATAGGGGCACAACACGAGTGGCTTCTTCCCTGGCTGCTGTAAATAGTGGGTGTGGACTGGATCCGGAACTCCCTGACACCGTCCTTTCCTGTTGAAAACTACAAATGGCCCATTGCTACGTAAATATAATAATTTAATGAAACAGTAGGCCTATTGGAGGAAGACCTTTTATGAGATTATGTGTACTTGAGTAGCCCTACGTCACCCACCTGAAGTCTGTCCCAATCTGTAGGGAAAAATGCGACTTCTCTTTATTCTCGAGGGAATGACTCGCTCCAAACAAGGTGAAGTTCAAGTGGAAGTGGAAGTGGTGGTAATGGGACGCAACTTAAGGCTCTCCTTCACATGTAATCAGTGGACAGTCACAATTGACAAGAATAAAGGACACTGGCCTGTATACAGCCATATATGTATACATACTACAAACATTACATACAACAAGTTCAAGTTCAAGTTCAAGTACTTTTATTTGTCACATACATGGTAATTCACCTTTGGCTAAGGCCCGCCCTAAAGTGCTTTTTGACCAATCACAGCGCAGCAAAAGGACGACCTCGGACAAACCTCGGACAGTTTTGACAGCGCTCCATTGAACTCAATGCTGAAATCGCATGTTTTCAAGTAGTTAGCGAGATACGGTCGTATTATTATTAAACTATGATTGGAAATTGTGCCTGGGGTATTTGTGACAAAGGTGCAAGTTTCCCCGCGAATGTAACAGGACCAGTAATCGCTTTCCTCTTTACCTAAAACCCTACTAATATTACTAGCAGCTGGATAGTCAGCCTTGAAGGGTCTCGGCAGCCTCGCACTCGATTTGAAAGCACACGGATCAAAAACATACTTTGTGTGCTCCGATCATGCCACCATCTCATTCGTGTCACTTTTCAGTAAGGTTGTAAGCAAACCACGAACCTGTTTCAGAGTAGGATTTTGGATTTCTGACCTAATTAATGAAGAAACACCGCTAGCAAAGTTAACTATCGGTCATGGCTGGAGTGTTTTGACTAGCAGCTGATGGACGTTATTTTGTTAAGCTACTGAAGATATAAACGCCAAATAAATAATTATAGCCTATTCACAATACTATGAATGCATGTTTTTATTTATTAGGAGTGAATAACTGCTGCGATTTGCAGTCACTGCATAAATCACGATGATATCTCAGCATTGAAAGTTTATCTGTCCGACCTAGCAACTGTAACTAAAGAGGGCGGGGCTTAGCCAAAGGCGAATTGTAGTGAAATGATGATGGGGTCATCAGCTCTGCATCTTAAAAATTAAAAATTAAAGAAGTAAAGTAAAAAAGGAAATAAAAGGTGAGAAATAAGTTAAAGAAAAAAACTAAGAAAATTATTATTTAAAAAAGTCTCTGTTCAGAGCGCACCACTCTCTGTAGGTCCTTCTGTTGTTGTTGTGTGCAGCTTCCAAACCAGGCTGTAAAACAGCCTGTTAACACACTTTCCACCGCTGATGAATAGAAGGTGGTCAGGATGGGAGTGGAGACCTTAAACTTCCTCAGTAGGCGGAGAAAGTACAGCCGCTGCCTGGATTTTGCTGTCAGGTGTTGAGTGTGTTGTGACCAGGAGAGGTCCTCAGTCAGGTGTACTCCCAGGTACTTGTAATTTGAGACCCTCTCCACAGGCTCCCCGCTGATGGTAAGTGGCGTGTATGCCCTGCTCTGCACCTTCCTGAAGTCCACTACCATTTCTTTCGTCTTGCTGACGTTCAGGGCCAGGTTGTTGGACTGACACCACAGTGCTAGGTCATCCACCTCATTCAGGTAGGCTGTCTCGTTGTTGTTTGAGATGAGACCCAGCACCACGGTGTCGTCAGCGAACTTTAAGATGGAATTTGAGCTGCTGGTGGTTGTACAGTCATGCGTGTAGATGTTATAGAGCAGTGGGCTCAAAACACAACCCTGGGGCGAGCCAATGTTGAGGGTCAGCTGGCTTGAAGTGACACCTCCACCTATTCAGACCACTTGAGGGCGATCAGTGAGAAAGCTGAGCACCCAATTGCACAACTGTGTGTTGAGTCCCAGCCCCCTCATCTTGTCAGTCAGGCGCAGGGGGATTATGGTGTTGAATGCTGAACTGTAATCTATGAACAGCATTCTAACATAATTCCCCCTCCCCTCATCCAGGTGGGACAGTGTGGTATGTAGAAGGCTTGAGATGGCATCGTCCCTGCTTCTGTTTGCTCTATAGGCAAATTGGTGAGGATCGAAAGCACTGGGCAGGGTGTCACATATGTGTTTTTTCACAAGCCTCTCAAAGCACTTCATAACTGCTGATGTAAGGAGAAGGGTCCAGCTGCAGTAAAACAGTTCCACCCTTAATGCAAGCACGCCCATGGGCGTTCCCGGCATTTGCCGTATTGGCCAATCGTGAAGGGATAGGCCTACTGCATGATGTCATTTTCAAGGCCATTTCCGGATGAAGGCTCCATGTTTGTTACAAAGATATCCCGTGCAAATTGTTATCTTCCAGAGAAACGTTTCACTGAACATTCCACTGACATAATATTCTCAACAATTTATGGAAGAAAGTGAGATAAATCACACGTTTTCTAATCCCAATATGTCTTTTGCTTTGTCTTCCCGTACCTCGGACATTGTAGCCTACTGTTTAGGAGTCGTGTCGCTATGCACAAATTTGTCATAGCAACGTATCAGGTCGCCAAAATGTCAACACGACGACGTTGACATTACCTTACCTAGCTGTGTATCGAGGTCACTGTTAACACTGTAGGCTATATGATTAAACATCCTTTCCAGGATATTAACACACCCGGAAAAATAATAATAATTTAAAAACCCCTTTTGTCGAGGTTGTTCACTTGGTAAGACATGATATAGGCTACTTAGAAACGTTTGAAACAATGTAAAACATCAGCAACACATTCCCGACTTTTTAAAGGAGTGTCACCTCACCACATTTATGTGGCAATGTGGTCAGCTTGGAAAGAGCAGATATTAATGAAAAAATATATGAAATAGTATTTGAAATAGCAATAGGCTATTTGTTTGTTTTATTGGAGAAAAACGATTTCTTCATTACCATAGGCCCATACTCCTAGCCTGGGAACTCCCACACTGCCTTTAGTTCTACACAATCTGAAATCTGAAAAGATCTGAAAGACACTTCACTTGTGATTAGGTCTGGTGTTAACCAGGCAACCATACTCCATGTCTGTCTATAATTTAGGAGTGACCACACTATTGAAGCTTACCTCTTTATCCAGGAGAGGTTCCAGATTGGCCTGTCTTAATTCAAAGGCCATCAGAAAACAGAGAAAATGTTCCCTATCATTGTAACCAGTGTTTGTGCGTACATAATCAGGACCGCTGACAGCTTTGGCTGTGCCCAGGACAAAGTCATCTGAAAGGGCCCCCCACTCAATACATAGACTACATACAATGTAATGAGGACCCATTCCTGGACCCCTCATCTCACTGGGCCCAGGTCAACGGACCCCTTTGCCCCCCCTGTCAGCTTCCCTGCATGTAGGCCACATACATTGCTGAAAGAAGAGGACGAGACAGGAATGAAATGTGAAATTTTATTTCTGTTTACTTTTACACTATGAAGTGTGAACGGTCACCTCCTTCTCCTCATATTCAGAGTGCATAAAACAGCACTCAACTGTGTGGTCTGTTGATAGCCTGAATAGTACAGTAGATTAGACTCCATTTTTTGACAAAAATCTATGGAGGGTTAACACAAAGTTTGAAATTGTGTTTGACCAGTCTCCAATGTGCAGTTTAACTAATAACTAAAAGTAATGCATTGACATTAAATACAGACTGATACATTCAATAAATACAGTCACACAGAGACACAAACAGTGTGCAATAAGAAGAATAACATACTGATGGACAATAAATACACAAACACAGTGGACACACACACACACACATGGCAGGAGGAGATCATACAGGTGATGTGAAGATGCTGTATATAAGGTGCAATGAGTAAAGTGTAAGTGGCATGGTGAAAGAAGTGTTCATGGAATATTCTCCAGTGTCCTTTGAATATTCATGTGGTTTTCTTCAGAACGTTGAGGAGAGCCGTTTCCCAGTGTGCTTGTGCGGCACCGCATGCCGGGCTAGCGCTTCCCTGATGGTAGTAGGGAGGACAGTCTGTATGCTGGATGAGTTGTGTCTTTATGATGTTCATTGCCCTCTTGGAACAGTGTGAAGTGTACAGATCCTGAATGGCTGGTCGGGGTGATCTTATGAGCTTTTCTGCCGAGCTCACCACACTCTCTGTACTGCCTTCTAGTCTTCAGCTTGACGGCTGCCATGCCAGACAGAGAGGCTGCTGGTCAGGATGCTCTCAATGACACCCCTGTAGAAGGTGGTGAGTGCCGATGTGGGGCGGTCGGCTCTTCTCTCATCCTTCGCAGGAAGTGGAGTAGTGTCTGTGCCTTTTTGAGATGGTGGAGCCATGTGGTGCAGTTGGCAGAGGAGGAGCGGCACAGTGGTTGGTGCTGGGTTGATCAGGTCCAGAACCAAAGTTGCTGGTGTCATCAGCCCTCCCTCTGAAAACTGGCTTCGTGCCTGTCAAAAAAAGGCATGCTAATGTTATGAATGAAAATAAAGACAAAAACAAGCACCCCCTATCTACCTACAGAAAGACATGACCATGTGCATATGCTTGTGCACACGCCCCCCCACACACTGCTACTGTCTTAAAGTGTGGCACGCAGGCACGCACGCAGGCAGGCACGCACACAGGCACGCACGCAGGCCTATTCTCCCCCCTTTGCCTCAAGTCAAGTGTGCATTTTAGAGGTTGGCCTCACCTGCACATGTGTGAAGAGCAGGGAGATGGGAGGTTGAGGATGACGAGGCAGGGCAGGAGGTTCTCCTTGTGGGCTGCCCTGGTCCTGATGCTGATTGCCCATCACCATGCTGTGGCTCATCAAACCCATTACTGGCATATCGATGCTGAACAGGAACGACTGCTTCCATCTGCACACATGCACGCACACACACACACACACACACACACACACACACACACACACACACACACACACACACACACACACACACGAGAGGGTATACATAGAATACACTACATAAAAATCACACCCATCATTTTAATGCAGAACACCAGGCTGAAGAGATACAGAGCTTCTGGCCTGTACAGGGGTCACTACTACTGTGCCAGTGTTTTGTATTATCCTCTATACACAAGTTCTGCTATAAATAAACACAGCACATGAAGGAATTACTGTATTGGTCTAGTGCAGAACAAAACAGATTCAGTGATTTACTCACCACTGTGTGCAAGTTTCTGTGTTCAGCTCAGGTGGAAGCCTCCATCACAACATGTTGGTACTGACATCAACCATCTTTCAGAAAACTGGCTGCCTGTCAGAAATAGCAAAATTATGTTACCACAACAAGGTAGTATCTTAAAGATACCCTTAACCAAAGGCAGACGGACACACACTGCCACTGTCTTGGTTCTAGGACACACACACGCCCTTTAAGGGTCACATGTATAATGACCGGGTTCTCACTCACTCGCACACTTCTTTTCTCCTACTTTTGCCTCAGACAATGCAGTGAGTTTTAAAAAATTGGCCTTACCTGCACATGTGTGAAGGGCAGGAAGAGAGGTTGAGGATGGAGCTGCCAGTCAGGAGGTCCAGAGCTGTCCTGGTCCATCACCATCATGTGGATCATCAACCCCAACTTCTTATATCTGCGTGCACACATTCTCTCTCACACACACACACACACACACACACACACACACACACACACACACACACACACACAATTGGAGAGATATAGGTTATATGGCACATCAGGAGGCAGGGGTGTTGTTGTGCTCTAGATGTTTAGAAATAAGTAGGTGCATGGACCCAAAAAGTAGACTTCAATGTGGGAGCACACTAAAGACACTAAGGTCAAGTCACTACTCTCTGATGGCAGCAACCTGAAACGTCTGCTCTAATCTGCTCTGAGAATTGTTTAAAAAAAATAAATAAAAAAAAATCAGCTTGTGCTTGACCTTAGTGTCTTATTTAGTGTGTGAACCTGCTCCCACATTGAACTATATGGCACATTTAAAATCAGACCCAATGACAAGTCAAGTCAAGTCGGTTTTATTTTCAATTTCTTTACATGCACTGGTCAAGAATTGAAATTACGATTAACACCAGGTTGAACAAATATGACACCTCCGACTTTCAGTGCTATTCTATACATCTTTGCCTCAAAGAAACACTACTGATGGCTCAGATGATGAACCAGACGTGCACAACACAGCACAGGAAGAAACTACTGTATAAACACCTTTTGGCCCAGTGCTTACCGGTAATTTATTTAACTCCTTTTGCCAGCAGGCGTCCACCAGGGGTCGCCGGCGACCCAATTTTGATAAACAAAGTTTGCTGCACGTTTATGCAACTAATTTTGAAAATGCAGTCGCAACCGCCATTCCCCTAGCTCGTATGACGTCTGAACTAGGTCGAGTTGAAAAATCACCGATGCCGACCAAATGGCTAGCTAGCATTAGCCAAGTTAGCTGGGTAGGCAACCTCCATAGGATTGAATGGGACATGCCACGCTCCCCAAAACATCGTTCAGAAATGTGTTTTAAGACCGCGTGTGGGCACAAATAAAGCCATAAAGTCATTCTTTACCTTTCAGTAGTCTGGAAAGTGGTCTTGGTTGTTTTGAAATGCCCAGGGAAATCGTACAGCTGCGTAATCCCTTCATCGCGAAAAAAAGTACTTTTTCCTCATAGAAATCCAATGGCATGTCCGTCGACATTTACTGGTCACTGGTTTATGGTTTTGCACGCAATGTCATACATGAGGAAACTCGTGAAGGGGTTCTCCGTGACACCATATGGTCATTTTTTGTCATAAACAGACTATTTCCCAAATATAGCCCGATCAAGCTGCCTAGTACAGCCTCCAACTATGGAGATGTGAAAGCCACACGCCGACATTATATGCTGATATCTCAATCAGCGTTAAACTATGCCATCGAGGCATTACTGAACTAAACCTATACAGTTTGACGAACACTAAGAGTGGCTCTATAGCCTTAGTTAGTCAACCATGCCTTGGTAGGAAGCACGCGTAATGTCGTGCGTACGTGGCTACGGACATTGGCGTTCTAAGTAGCACTGTGTTTAGCCAGCTACGACGCATGACTGGTCGGGTGCACAGCGATCCACGTCCCTTGAAAGTAATAGTATACCGTTTTATTGTCATTTGAAGCAGTAATATGCCCTGTTTGGACCATCGATTGTGTTTGTAGCGACATATAATAGTGCCTCCCCCCTGTAAATGTAGCATTAGCGTATAGGGGCCTGTTGACACATAGCAAGCTGGAAATGCCTTGGGCGCTAATCTCGCGATGGCGGATGGGGTCAAAGTCGGTCGGCGATAGTCGAGAGAGTTGGGGAAGACATTTCTGGTCTTGTACTGCCATCCATTGGTTATTTATGGTCACTGCACTGTTAAAATGCGATGAATGGGTCAGATGTCAGATAACGTTCCAATAATGGCCATATGAATAACATTGGCATCGAAATTCAAACGCAATAAGATGTTTAACATGTATTTACACAATGTCAAACCATAAAAACCCACAAAATTACCCTCCTTTGTCTATTTAATTCGTTTAAGCATGACGAGCTTTTTGAACATTTTGAAACGCCAATTGCACCCTATACATATGCATGCACAGCACCGTCTTAGTTCAATGTATGTACTTGTAACTTTGGATTTTACTTCCCAAGACCTTGGGGAATCCGACCATGTGTAGTTTTTTCTTATCCGATCACTCACCAGACTTTTATTCACAGACCAAAAAAAAAAAAAATTGTTTACATTTTTTCTTCACTTAACCATCTGAAATGGACATTTTATGACACAAATAAACAACTAGGGGTGAATGGTTGTTTTGGCCATTTTGTCTTCTTTCATTTAAGCCACCATGGACCTCTCAACTATTTATACAACTTGAAATAATTAATGCTGAATGCAGTATCAACAAAACGCCTCAGAATTCCATAAAATCCCCTGCTGCAATAAGAGGTTAAGGGTAAATACAGCATAATTTCGTGATAGCTCGTGGTACAACAAACATTCAAAACATCGCGTGTCATTTGAAAGGGATGTCAAAACTATACGTTTATTCAAACGAGTAATATAAACCACGAAACTGTTATTAATACGGAGATCATTTCGTGATCACTTTGTGGCGAACTTTATGATATTTAAGCAAGCAAGCACACAATCGGATAACTATTCGAAAGACCGTCAAAACGTTTATGAATTAACTTTTCGTAGTAGGCCTAGTTAACTTTTATTCTAGTCTGGCTAGCCCACGTCTTACCTTACACATAACAATGTACTCCATTCACATTTGCCTCGCTCGTATTGTCGTAACAATATTCTGAGATGTGCTGCCTTTGTCCATTCTGACCAGGCTGGCTAGCTAGCTACCAGGTTGGAAATACTGTAATAAACTAGCACAGATTTCCCAGGCAGTGAAGCCTGTAGTCGGGTATGGAGGGCAACAGATGTTCATATTTGGGAACCAAAGGCAGTTTCCTGCTTAACATATGCAGTGAAGTAGTCACAAGAATGGTAATTACACAGGACTAATAGTTGCTTTGTCTGCCCATAACTTAGTGCTGTACATTATGACCACTACACACACAACATCTGAAACAAACTTACGAAGGGGGGCCTGTTAGCTTGCCTTGAAGCTAAAAAACTTTAGCCAAAACCGCTAGTTGGTGGGGGTCGTGGTGCCGAGGTGGTTAAATGTTCGCCCTCCGACTGAAAGTCAACTAGTAAAGTAACAGTTATGTATATTCATGCATTTATACTGAAATCTTACCGACAGTTGAGTGATCGCTGCAGCGAAATCCATCCAGTGAG